>NC_038247.2:29079650-29280484 GCF_000004515.6 Glycine max
GACACGGTCGTGTCCGATGGCACGCAGAGACAAATTATGGTCATTCTGCACCCTTTTGTCATCCAGAGGCGGCGGGCCCGATGACATGCGGAGACAAATTAGCGGCGGCCCATGCAAGCAGGAGCAGTTGGGCATTCGCACCATGATACCGGAGATACGGTATGGTATTCGCACACCTTTTGTCAATCCAGAGGCGGCTGGCGCGGATGACAATCAGAGACCAATTTGGGTCATTCGGCACGCATGATACTCGGAGATACCTTACAGTTATCCGGCACCCTTGTGTCATCCAGAGGCGGCGGGCCCGATGACAAGCAGAGACCAAGTTTGGTCATTCTGCACCCATGATACGCGGAGATACCTTACGGTTATCCGCACCCCTTTGCCATTCAGACACAGTCGTGTCCGATGGCACGCAGAGACCAAGTTTGGTCATTCTGCACCCATGATACGCGGAGATACCTTACGGTTATCCGCACCCCTTTGCCATTCAGACACAGTCGTGTCCGATAGCACGCAGAGACCAAGTTTGGTCATTCTGCACCCATGATACGCGGAGATACCTTACGGTTATCCGCACCCCTTTGCCATTCGGACACAGTCGTGTCCGATGGCACGCAGAGACCAAGTTTGGTCATTCTGCACCCATGATACGCGGAGATACCTTACGGTTATCCGCACCCCTTTGCCATTCAGACACAGTCGTGTCCGATGGCACGCAGAAACCAAGTTTGGTCATTCTGCACCCATGATACGCGGAGATACCTTATGGTTATTCGCACCCATTCTTTTGCTATCTGTAAGACAGAACGCTTGATAGCATGCAGAGGCTGACACAGTCTTCTGCACCTTTTGTTCCTCCGGGAACAACAAAGTCATTTACATGTGGAAATTTCATGGTCACCCGCGACTCTCGTCAGCCGAGAGGAGCGAAATTAGTGTCATACACTGATTTTCGTCCGGGGACCTTTGCTTGATGACATGAGACCATTCTTTGGTCCTTGTGAGATGCTTGGTATCCATCATTAGGCAATCTGTGAAATCCTAGGAACGACAAGTCACGGTCACCCGCGACTCTCGTCAACCGAGAAGGGCGAAATTAGTGTCATGCACTGATTTTCGGGGACCTTTGCTTGATGACATGCGACCATTCTTTGGTCCTTGTGAGGTGCTTGGCACCCATCATTAGGCAATTTGTGAAATTCTGGGAACAACAAGTCATTTGCATGTGGAGATTTTATGGTCACCCGCGACTCTCGTCAAATCGAGAGGGACGAAATTAGTGTCTTATCTTTACTTTTCTTTTATCTCTAATAAAAGACAAGTAAAGAGGGGCAACTGTCATACCCTAATTTCGTCCGGGGACCTTTGCTTGATGACATGCGACCATTCTTTGGTCCTTGTGAGGTGCTTGGCACCCATTATTAGGCAATTTATGAAATTCCAGGACATGCCGAAAAACCAAAAAAAATATTGATGCACAATCCGTAAGTTTCCGTGACACACCGGAAATCAAATGGAAGCATCGTTGCATAATTAAGTGAGGTTCCGTAACATTCCGTAAGTCAAAAAGGGGATGATTATGTAATCCGCAAGGTTCCGTAACATTACGGAAAGAAAACAAGTATCGTTACGAAATCCGAAAGTTTCCGTAACTTTACGAAAAAAGAATCACCAAAAAAACAGCAGAGGGGGTGTACTTAGTAAAAATGGGGGTGCAAATAGCACCCAGGCCCATTTGGGCCCTCCAGAAGATTCCTCCAGAAGGCGGTTGCTTCTGGAGGAAGCAACCCTGCTCGCCTGGGCGAGCTGGGCGGCAACCACCTCCCCTATTTTGCTATAAATAGGGGAGGAATGCAAGAAGAAAAGGGTCCAGCCCCTTAGGCACTTCTCTCTCTTTCGAATTTGCTTGGAAAAATTGTTTCCGTGAAGAAAATCTAAGCCGAGGCGCTTCCGAAACGTTTCCGTAACGTTTTCCGTGAGGAATCTCGCAAAGGTTTCAACCGTTCTTCGACGTTCTTCATTCGTTCTTCATCGTTCTTCGATCTTCAACGGGTAAGTACCTCGAACCAAGCTTTTCGATTCATTCTATGTACCCGTAGTGGTCCACATTGTGTTTCGTGCATTTTTATTCTCGTTTTGTTTACTTTTTATACCTCCTGTTGACATGCTTAAGCCATTTTGCTTAAGTCATTTCTTGCTTAACTTAGAAATAAAATAAATTTCCACCGAACATTTGAATTATATTATCCATTAACTTCGGTTAAAATCAATTCCGACCGTTCGGTCATGCCGTAACCACGTTGGAAATCAAAAAGAGGTAAAAAAATAATATAATAATCAAAAAATATCTTTTTAGTAAAATAAAGCGGAAAATCAATCGGACGTTTTCTCTTTGGGATTTCTCATTCTTAATCGAATTGATTAATAACTAAAGTGAAATTAAGGCTAAAATCAACTCGCCTAGTCAAGCTCGTCCACAAAAATAGGCTTTTGAAGTTTGTCGTTTCAATTTCTCACTAAGTAAAATGGATCATTTTTAAGGTCCAACGCCTTAAAATGATCACCTCTTAAAATAAAAAAGAATCACTTGATAAGAAAGAACTACGTAGGTCTGAGTTCCTCATTGAGGATACGTAGGAGCAAAAGCCCCGCTTTTGTCGACCACCCCAAGAGATCGTTAATGGTCCAATGCCTTAACGTTTCTCTCCTTTCAAAAACAAGAGATCGTTAATGGTCCAATGCCTTAACGTATCTCTCCTTTCAAAATCAAAAGACCATTTAATGGTCCAACACCTTAAAATGACCTTTTGTTCAATAAAAACATATTTTACAAAAAAAGACAAAAATAACTTAACCAAACACTTTGTTCCGAAAGAACTACGTAGGTCTGATTTTCTCATCCCAAATTGAGGAATACGTAGGAGCAAAGGGAAACACCCTTATCGACCACAAAAAGAGAAAATATAAAAAGGGTATAAAGGATATGGAGACATAAAAGGGAACGTAAAAATCAAAGTCATGTTTGCACATTCGATTAAAGGCTGCCGTCCTTTGGGACGGACGTGTGGGGTGCTAATACCTTCCCCGTGCGTAAATACAACTCCCGAACCTTTCACTTAAAAGTTCGTAGATCGCGTCTTTTCCGGTTTTTCCGACGTTTTCCTCAAATAAACGTTGGTGGCGACTCCGCGCGTATTCCTTTCGTGGAACACGCATCCCGCGAGTCACGCGTCGCCCTCCCGCCGAAGGGTAGGTTGCGACAACGGGTCCCAGGTATTAGTACCTTCGGGGGACTCGTCATCGGATCTGCCGTTTCAGAAAAAGAAGTAAACATGCAAATGAATGAGAATGGGTAGAGACCAGGAACAGATGAAGAAAGATCCTTGTATTATAAATTCAAAAACAAAAGACACAAAGCCTTAACAAAAGGAAAAACTCTAAAGCCTAGGCCCAACTATAGAGCTTTTAAAATCGTAAAGGTTTACATTATGCTTGTTGCGTAAATGCCGGGGCGTTCCTCCACTCGCCAATTTCCCAGCTGGAAATCAGGAGGGCATGGTCGTACCAAATCCAAAGTACTCGGAATATCATCTTTGCATATCGCGAACGCTTGACCTTTGTCTCCCGAACCCGCGCTTATAAAGCTTCTACTTATGTGGCAGGGCGGGCTTCCTTCACCTTCTTGTCTCCAACGCGAATTTTGACCATTGTTCTTCCTTCCCGCGATGCTTCTTTTCATGTCCGCCTGAGTGGGCTTATAGCCTAAACCATACTTCCCACGATTTCCTTGGGTATTTATCAGGCTAGTTATGCCGCCGTTGTTTTTTCCTAAACCCATCCCGGGTTCATAACCGTTCCCCAACATAACTCGGGCCATCATTACCGCTGCATCGGACAGACAAGGCTGCCCAAAGAGGGAGTCCACGGAGGAAATGCTGACCACCTCAAAAGACTGGAAAGCAGTTTCTAACGATTCTTCTGCGGCTTCCACATAAGGCATGGAGGATGGGCAGCTTACCAAGATATCTTCCTCGCCTGACACGATGACCAAGTGCCCCTCCACTACGAATTTCAGCTTTTGGTGGAGTGTAGAAGGCACAACTCCCACTGAGTGGATCCACGGGCGCCCCAACAGGCAGCTGTAGGGGGGGTTAATATCCATTATTTGGAAGGTGACTTGACAGGTGTGAGGGCCTATTTGTACTGGGAGATCGATCTCTCCCCTAACCTCTCAGCGAGTGCCGTCGAAGGCCCGAACCACCATTGAACTTGGTTTTAAGTGGGAAGCATTGAATGGTAACTTCTCCAAAGTGCTATTAGGCATCACGTTTAAACTGGAACCATTATCGATGAGCACCTTGGCTATGATATGGTCCATACACTTGACTGATACGTGTAAAGCCTTATTATGCCCTCTCCCCTCGGCGGGGATTTCTTCTTCGGCGAAGGCAAGATAGTTGTTGGCAGTGATATTGTTGACTAGCCCTCCGAAACCTTCTACCGAGATATCTTGGGCCACGTGAGCCTCGTTCAGCACTTTTACTAGCAGAGCCCGATGAGGCTCGGAGCTCATAAGTAACTCCAACAGCGAGACCCTAGCCGGGGTTTTGTTGAGCTGTTCGATAACCTTGAATTCGCTCTGCTGAATTATCCGAAGGAACTCGCTGGCTTCCTCTAGCGACACCTCTTTTCTACCATCCTTTTTCTCCGGGGGCCCCTTTGCTGGAATATCTTTATTCGAAGCGTGGGGTGCTTCGCCATCTTGTTCCTCCACCACTTTTCCCTTTCCCTTGACATCGGCGGGTTGGACTGGTAGGTCCGGAGGTGCGAACACACGACCACTACGGGTCACACCACTCAGTCCAGTGATATTTGTTACTTTAGCTGACAGCGAGCTGACGTCAGTGACTTCTTCTTCCTTCTTCCCCGGAGGTGTATATCTCCACGGGACCGCGTGACTATTTTGGTACGGGAAAGGAACAGGTTTGGCCATTAAGGGGTGTCCGGGCTTTTGCGAAGTTGCGCTTTTAGTGAAGTATATCACCAAGGGTTTGGGCTTCGCAACACCGCTCCCCTCCGTAGATTGCATGCATATATGCTGCTCTTCTTTTCCTTCAATGCCGACTTCCAGTCGACCTTGATCTATCATCCGCTGTAACAATTCCTCTACTTCCAAACACGTCTCCATGTCATGCATCTCGCCGGAATGCAGCAGACAGGAATCCTCCTTACACCCACTATGGGGAATCACACCTCCCTTTTGTAGGGCCTCAAAGATAAACCTCCTAGGGGTTGCCACATCCCTTAAAGGTTTAGACTTGTGCGGCCTATCGGACTCAACTGCATTAACTGCTCCCCCTCCATGATTGGCGAGCGGGTTGGTTCTCACATTGGGCCGATCCTCTTGGAAAGTCAGCCATCCAGCATCCATTAAATGTTGGACCTTGTACTTAAGGGCCAAGCATTTTTCGACGGAATGCCCCGGGACACCCCCATGGTACTTGCAAGTTGCGTTAGGGTCATACCACTTCGGGAAAGGGGGTTCGAGGACCCTTCCGGGAGTTACCACGGCCAAATGATTGGCGATGAGGGATGGTAGAAGATCTTCGTACGTCATTGGGAGCGGGGTGAATTCCGGCAATGGCCTCGGAGGGAAATTCCTTGTTGTGTTGGAATTACCGGCCAGCCGAGTCGTGCTCGGAGTTGGAACTTGGGGAGCTTCCCTCTGAGTGGGTGCCTTAGGCTGCACGGGTGTTGAACTAGAGGCGTTCCCAGCATGAGCCGAGAAACTTGGGTGATGTTGCGCGTATTGATGGGTGCCATGAGGTGTTTGCTGGGGTTTGACCCACACGGGTGTTGAAGAGACGGCATGGGCATCTCCTTCCTTCCTTTTTGCCCCTGTTGCCCCGATTCTTTTGGCATTCGCGTTTGTGGAGGAAACGTAATCAAACTTTCCTCTTTTCAATCCAACCTCGATTCTTTCCCCGGCAAACACCAGATCCGCAAAGCTGGACGGCATGTAACCCACTAGCTTCTCATAGTAGAACACTGGCAGAGTGTCTACCATCATGGTGATCATCTCTCTCTCAACCATGGGAGGAGCTACTTGTGCCGCCAAATCCCTCCATCGCTGCGCATATTCTTTAAAGGTTTCACCCTCTTTCTTGAACATATTCTGCAGTTGAGTACGGTCAGGAGCCATATCAGAATTATACTGATACTGCCTTAGGAAGGCGGTAATCAGATCCTTCCAAGTACGGATACGGGAAGCTTCCAAATTAGTGTACCACACTACTGCAGCTCCGGCCAAGCTATCCTGAAAGAAGTGTATCAACAGCTTTTCATCTTTAGAGTGGGCGCCCATCTTACGGCAGTACATTTTGAGATGGTTTTTGGGACAAGTCGTCCCTTTATACTTGTCGAAGTCCGGCACTTTGAACTTCGGGGGAATAACAACATCGGGTACTAAGCAAAGATCCGTCATATCTACAAACGGATAGTCCCCAAATCCTTCCACAACCCTCAATCTTTCCTCAAGGAGATCGAGCTTCCTCTTTTCTTCAGTTGCTGGGGGCGGCCCTTCCGTGGACAAAACTATTGGTGATGCTGCGATGTTGGGTTGAGGCAACGTGCCTGGTGCCGGCCCTTCGGGGATCGGGGGATAGAACTCGACATCCCTTCGAGCATAATCTTGAGGGTCTTTGTGGACTTCGTCGGGCTGCTGAGGAGGCTCTCTTTCATGGACGGGAGAAGCAATGTGGCCCGCATCTTCTTGCAAGACGGGTGGTGAATAGTTGGGCGGCAATCCATAAGGGTAAGCCGCTCGGTTGTATCCCAGGTGAGGGCTGCCATCGTGCCCCAGTGTGTCCCTTCCCCGTCCTACTATGTTTGAGGGAGGATGGTGCGTAGTTGCCAAGAGAGTCGGGTCTGCTTCGGCAGCCGAACTGACAGCGGCGGCGGTGGCCGCGTTCTTCTCTATGAGCTGCTTCATACTTAACATGGCCTCCATCATGGAGGCCATTTGTTCTTTCAGAGCCGACATGTCGGCTTTCATCTGTTCCTGCGTCTCCTCTTGATCACCCATCGTTTTAGATTTGGATCTGGTGCGATAGGGATCCCTTGCGGCGCGTTTAGTTATGGTTTTTTTTTCCTAAAAAAACCAAACGTGAGGAGTGGGTAAAGAAAGAAAATGCATGCTAGAGATGAAATGTAGGAGTGATTTGATTTGCACAAGCTTTTTGAAGTAGAAACATGGGACCAACTCATTTTATTTCAAAAAGGAAGTCGTATCTAGTCAAGGTCTAAGAGACCATACAAGTTTCCTAACGATTTCTAATTATGTGGGCCATTAAGTCTATCATATGCTGACAATAGCCGAGAAGCCCGTGAATCTCTTCGGGGGCGGAGTAGGTGTCTGCCATCGCTTTGGCCTTGGCTAACAATCGGGGAAGTTCTTGACTCCCGTTCAAGGTAAGAGCAAACCGATCCATCCACATGGTTGCCTCTTGGTGTAAAGAGTCGATCACCCTTCCTCTAGCTCTTTTTCCGCGTATACTTGAGCATACTCGTCCGCAATCCTATGCTCATGGGCCGCAGCTAGACCTAACTCTTCTTGGTACTTGGCGATGATAGCTAGCATGTTGGTCTCCGTCTTGCATAAGCGCTGAGACAAGCTTCTTTTGGACCTTGAACAAGCAACTAACTCCTCTTTCAAAACCATGCTATGTGCTCGCGACTGGTCCCTTTCTTCCCTTCGCAACTTGAGTTCACTATTGCTACCCCATAGAGCTCCGCGAAATTTGTTCCGGCCATACTCTTCCTTGCGAGCCCTCTTGGTCTCTTGTTCAAGGGCTCTTGCAGTAATTGCATTCTCTTCCCGTAACCCGGCACACTCCTTCCGAATGTGTGTAGCGGCCAACTTGAACTTCTCCTTGGCAAGTTTTGCCTTTCCTAACTCGCTTTTGAGAGATTGGACTTCTTCGTCCTCTTCCGGTGCTTCAAAATCCTCTTCGCTGACGACTTTTAACTTGGCGAGCCAATCTAAACCTCGTATATGAACTTTCAGCCATTCGTGGTACCCACCAATGATACCATTACGAATGCCTCTAAGCTCTTGATCTTTCCTTAACGGGGTTTCCCATGCTTTATGGATTCTTTGTATAGTTTTGGAATTTTGTGCGCCGAGATCCCTCACAAGGAAAGGAGACATGGTCTCTTCCGTCGGTGCTCCCCTCATGGGGTACCCTAGTTGTCTTATAGCGAGCGCGGGATTGTAGTTAATACAACCCCTCGTTCCTACCAGTGGAATGTTTGGGTATCTTCCACATGAGAAAAGGACTCCTTCTTTCCCTTCCTTCCATCGGGGGAACCAACTGATTGTTCTACCTCCTATCCCGGCCAAGAGCTGGTCCCAATCTATTCTCCTCTTTTCAGTACACGAGCGATGGCTCAGGAGCGGACATGGATGTCTTGTGTCTTGTTGGAACAAGTGCGAAACCAACCAAACACAGAGGGCGGGTAAGCAACAGATGATCCGTGCGCTACTCCTTTCGCACCTTCGGTCAAATGTGTCAAATAGATCTGCCAAGACAGCTACCACCGGACTTTCCTTGCTATGGTGGTAGGCAAGGAAAGCGTCGATTGCTGCTAGGTCTACCAAACCATCCACGTTTGGAAAGAGGACGACCCCAAAAATTAGCAAAGCTAACACATCCATAAACGGGACCCAGTCTCCTTGATTGGCCATACCCCTCGCCTTGTCTTCTAGGTACTTCCGTGGTAGGCCCGCTATGCCGTTCCGAGTCTGTTTTATGCGGTCCAAACCTCTTGCTGAATCCTTGACCACAGTTGCAATTCTGCTCAGAGAGGGGAGACACCCGGAGGAAAGATATGGTTTTCTTCCCCCGAGAGGACATCCTAGAATTTCCTCAAATTCTTCAATGGTTGGTACTAATTGGAAGTCCCCGAATGTGAAGCACCTCAAAGGCTGGTCGTAGTATTGGGTAAGTGATGCAATGGCTTCTATGGACACTTCTACTATGGTCAACTCTAAGATCTTTCCGTAAGTCTTGCGGAAGGCTTGCATTTGGAGGGGTTCCATCAACCGCCCTAATTCCTTGATGCTGGTGGTATCTAGGCTTTTGACCTTGACTTGGTAGAACCTCTTGCCGGTTTGATTTGTTCCCATGCTTACTAAAGTGAGACAAAAGCTGGTGCAAATCAAAACTCCGATATCTCATGGGTGGGGTGGATGAATGCATGATGGAATGCATATGACACAGATGCAATCTAGGAATGCGGGGGTCCAAGGAATTTGTCCCCTTCTTAGATACGACGTCTAGGGGTAGCGAAATACCCCAACGCACGTTTTTAAGAAGGCGACACGGACCCTCCGTTGGTTTGTTTACAGTAGGGATCAAGACAGAACCCATATGCAATGCCTATGCAAAAGACACAATGCGGGAATGTGCACAGTATGACAATATTTACCGAACATAAGCAAAAGGGTATATGATACTCATGCATGGCAGCGTGAAAAATGGCACGCAGCGTGTTTGCTTCGTGCCCCTATTTGAGGGACCTATAAGGGAGAGAACTAACTAGGCTTTTAGCAATAATCCCCAAGGTAGTTATATCTCTCTTGATGGTTTCTAGAGGTATCATCCCCTTTGAAGAACATATTGTAGCAGTAGGGACTACTAGCAACAATAGGTTTTCAAAGAGAAAAGCTCTAGATGAGGGTTCACTGTAATCAAGCAAGTCGGAGACCTAGCATGATCACAGATTCACCTCCACTCCTTATGCTCCCATGAACCCGGGTATAGGGCCCTTTTTCACTCACAGTGTGTGCAAATAGTGTTGGTGTTTGTGTGCATCAAATGAATAAATATTTACTTCATGCATACATTTAAAACGCACTAAAAGCAACAAAGAGTTTATATACACAAGAACATAAGACAAATAAAGGGAAACCAACAAAGGAGAAAGTCATGATGAAACATTGCACAAGATTAAATGGCCTAACTCTCTAAAAAAGTAGTCCCCAGTGGAGTCGCCAACTGTCGCAACCTACCCTTCGGCGGGAGGGCGACGCGTGACTCGCGGGATGCGTGTTCCACGAAAGGAATACGCGCGGAGTCGCCACCAACGTTTATTTGAGGAAAACGTCGGAAAAACCGGAAAAGACGCGATCTACGAACTTTTAAGTGAAAGGTTCGGGAGTTGTATTTACGCACGGGGAAGGTATTAGCACCCCACACGTCCGTCCCAAGGGACGGCAGCCTTTAATTGAATATGCAAACATGACTTTAATTTTTATGTCCCCTTTTATGTCCTTATATCCTTTATACCCTTTTTATATTTTCTCTTTTTGTGGTCGACAAGGGTGTTTCCCTTTGCTCCTACGTATTCCTCAATTTGGGATGAGAAAATCAGACCTACGTAGTTCTTTTTTATCAAGTGATTCTTTTTTTACTTTAAGAGGTGATCATTTTAAGGCGTTGGACCTTAAGAATGATCCATTTTACTTAGTGAGAAAATGAAATGACAAACTTCAAAAGCCTATTTTTATGGACGAGCTTGACTAGGCGAATTGATTTTAGCCTTTAGTTTCACTTTAGTTATTAATCAATTCGATTAAGAATGAGAAATCCCAAAGAGAAAACGTCCGATTGATTTTCCGCTTTATTTTACTAAAGATGTCTTTTTGATTATTATATTATTTTTACCTCTTTTTGATTTCCGACGTGGTTACGGCACGACCGAACGGTCGGAATTTATTTTAACCGAAGTTAATGGATAATACAATTCAAACGTTCGGTGGAAATTTATTTTATTTTTAAGTTAAGCGAGAAATGACTTAAGTAAAATGGCTTAAACACGTCAACAGGGGGTATAAAAAGTAAACAAAACGAGAATAAAAATGCACGAAACACAATGTGGACCACCATGGGTGCATAGAATGAATCGAAAAGCTTGGTTCGAGGTACTTACCCGTTGAAGATCGAAGAACGATGAAGAACGAATGAAGAACGTCGAAGAACGGTTGAAACCTTTGCGAAATTCTTCACGGAAAACGTTACGGAAACGTTTCGGAAGCGCCTCGGCTTAGATTTTCTTCACGGAAACGATTTTTCCAAGCAAATTCGAAAGAGAGAGAAGTGCCAAAGGGGGCTGAACCCTTTTCTTCTTCACTTCCTCCCCTATTTATAGCAAAATAGGGGAGGTGGTTGCCGCCCAGCTCGCCCAGGCGAGCTCAGCTCGCCCAGGCGAGCCAGGTTGCTTCCTCCAGAAGCAACAGCCTTCTGGAGGAATATTCTGGAGGGCCCAAGTGGGCCTGGGTGCTATTTGCACCCCCATTTTTACTAAGTACACCCCCCTATGCTGTTTTTTGGTGATTCTTTTTTCGTAAAGTTACGGAAACTTACGAATTTCGTAACGATACTTGTTTTCTTTCCGTAATGTTACGGAACCTTGCGGATTACATAATCATCCCCCTTTTGACTTACGGAATGTTACGGAACCTCACTTAATTATGCAACGATGCTTCCGTTTGATTTCCGGTGTGTCACGGAAACTTACGGATTGTGCATCAATATTTTTTTGGTTTTTCGGCATGTCTTGAATTTTCACAAATTGCCTAATGATGGGTACCAAGCACCTCACAAGGACCAAAGAAAGGTCGCATGTCATCAAGAAAAGGTCCCCGGACGAAATTAGGGTATGACAAAAGTCATTTTGAGTGATGGTCAATACCACACCGAAATCAAGACAAGGGTAAGTGAAAAGTTGATATCAGTATTTTGTGGTTTGTTTCACATTTTACTGCGGGATGCCATTTCTTTATTTAAAAGCTTAGGGGCTGGTACAAGCAGGTGCTAGGACCATAATCAATCAACCAAGATGTTGCGTCTGGCTCAAGACGTTAAAGAAGCACTACTAGGAGGCAGCCTAGTACCTTTAAAATTTCTGCTTTTTATTTATTCGTCTATTTTCTTAAGTTATACTTGAATATGCCTAGTTTATTTCCAATCCTAGAAATTAAGAAAATATACAAGTGTCATACCTTAATTTCGTCTGGGGACAATTGTTTGTCGGCATGCGACCCTCGTTTGACCACTTCAAAACATTTAACACCCCTCTCCATGGAATTCGTAAGGTTTCGGGAAGTTTCAGAAAGAAATCGGCCAAAAACATGATAAGGGGGTGCATTTAGCAAAATGGAGGGGGTGTAAATAGACTGTCCAGCCCTAAATTTTGTCCAGAAATAATTGTTGGTTGGCATATGGACCTTAATCGATCACTTTGGAAATCTTAACACCCATTGCTATGAGTTCCGGGGAGTTTCAGAAAGAAAACCGCGAAAAACACAAAAAGCGAAAAAGAGGGGTGAACTTAGTAAAAAAGGGGGGTGCACTAGGAATCTTCCTGGCTAAGCAACTAGCTCGCCTGGGCGAGCTAGGCGGAAAGCACCTCCCCCAATTTTTGAAAAAAATGGTTCTAGGGCCTCCGTAATGCTTCCGAAAAATTTCTGAAATCCTGAATAAGCATATTTCACTTAAAATTGGTGAAGGGGAAGAGAAAAAAAAAAGAAGAAGAAAATCAAGTCCGACATGCTTCCGTAAAGCTTCTGTAACTTTTCCATAAATTACGGAAATGGGGGGTGAACTTAGTAAAAGGGGGTGCCTCAGGAAGCTTCTTGAGAAAGCCACTTGCTCGTCGTGGCGAGCAGACCTCGCCTGGGCGAGCTGGGCGGTAAGAACCTCCCTTTTTTTCATATAAATAGGGGAGGGGGCTGAGTAAAAAGGATCCTCAACCTCTATGTTGTGTATTTCAGGTGTTTCAAGTGAAAAAAAATTGTTTCCATCAAAAAATTGTTTCTAAGCTGAGGTACTTCCATAACGCTTCCGAGACGTTTCCGTGAGCAAATCCGTGAAGGTTTTCTGTCGTTCTTCGCCCGTTCTTCATGCGTTCTTCGGTCTTCAACCGGTAAGTGTTCGAATCCAAGACTTTCAATTCATTTCTTGTTTTGTTGGTTTTCATCTTCATTTCGTCCACTTTCGGTTTTCTTTTCTTCCACTTTTAACGAGCTTTTAACCGTTTATTTAAGTTTTTTTCTCACCTAATAATTCATTAAATGAATTTCAACCGATCATTTGTGTTGTTATCTCGTTTAATCACTATTCGAAATAAATCCAATCGATCGTTCTCGTTGTAACCTCGATTAAATCAAAAAGGCAAAAATAATAATAAAATAATCAAAATATCTTTAAAAATATAATAAAATAATCAAAATATATTTGAATAAAATAATCAAAAAAATCAATCGGACATTTTTCTTTGAAAGTTTCCTTGAATGAATTGACTAATAACCAAAGTGAAACTAAGGCTAAAATCAACTCACAAACCAAGCTTTGTCCACAAAAGTCACTTAAAACCATTTTAAGGTCCAACGCCTTAAACGGTCCTCTTTGCTTTTATCGGTTGACATGGACCGTTCAAAAGCATAAAATCAACACGTAACTTTACCGCTTTTGCAAGAACTAGGTAGGTCTGAGTTCCTCACCACAAATCGAGGATACGTAGGAGCAAAAGCCCTGCTTTTGTCGACCACCCCTTTTCAAAAAAATAAGAGATCGTTAATGGTTCAATGTCTTAACGTTTCTCTTTCACAACCAAGAGATTATTAATGGTCCAATGCCTTAACGTTTCTCTTCTTTCACAACCAAGAGATCGTTAATGGTCCAATGCCTTGACGTTTCTCTTCTTTCACAACCAAGAGATCGTTAATGGTCCAATGCCATAACGTTTCTCTCTTTTCAAAAATCAAAAGATCGTTTAATGGTCTAACACCTTAAATGACTTTTGTTCGATTAAAACTTATCTTGCGAAAAAAGATAAAAACAACTTAACCAACATTTAGTTCTTAAAGAACTACGTAGGTCTGATTTCCTCATCGCAATTGAGGATATATAGGAGCGAGGGAAACACCCTTGTCGACCACAAAAAGAAAAAAATACAAAAGGCCCATAAAAAGCTAAAGAACATAAATGAAAAAAAATAAATAAAAACATAAAAAGGGAAAATAAAACAAATTGAAGTCATGATATTGCACATTTAATTAAAGGTTGTCATCCCTTGTGACGGATGCGTGGGGTGCTAATACCTTCCCCGTGCGTAAATACAACTCTCGAACCTTTCACGATTAAAGTTTGTAGACAGCATTTTGGTTTTTCCAACGTTTTCCTCGAATAAACATTGGAGGCAACTCCACGCATTCTCCTCCCTTGGAAGATGCACCCATGAGCCTCGCGTCGCCCTCCCACCGAAGGGCAGGTTGTGACAACAAGCATAACAAGGGGAATTAAATTTTTGCAAAGAAATTTTGCAAAAAAAAAAAAAACAATGGCCAAAGTTAGCTCGCCTGGGCGTGCATGTTTGCACCATAAAGCTTAAAAAGGGGAGGGGTGAAGCTTCCTTTACCCCATTTTCTTCCCCAAGCTATTCTAAGCACACCAAGCTACGGGATCCATGAGTCTAGCAGCCCCCAAGCCTCCATTGTTGGATTTTTGCTCTCCCTTTTGCGTTTTTGTTCACTTCCTACAAGTAAGTGCACTATCCCTTGATTCTTTGGCTCTCCATCGATGTATTTTAGTGCTCTAATTATCTATGTTTGGCAAATTTCGTGAGGCAATTCATGTTTGATTTGTTGAATTAGGGGGTTGTAGGGATGGCCATGAGCCTATCTTTGATTCTGAGATGAATGGGCATGACACATTATCCCTATTCCCCATTTTTTTTCATGTCTAAACATGCGCCCACCAAGTGTTCAGTGAAATGCCTCAATTCAAGAAGAAAGTGATCAGGATAATGATCCAGATGATGATGATGATCTAAGTCTTTTTGTAAGAAGATTCAACAAGTTTCTTAAAGTAAGAGGAAATCAGAGGCGACCAAATTTTAAATCAAAGAGAAGGACAAAAACTTCATCCTCTACTCTAAAATGCTTTGAATGCAATCAACCTAGACATCTGAGGGTTGATTGTTCCATCTTTAAGAAAAAGATGGAAAAATCTGAAAAAAAAAATTATAGTGAAAAGAAACTGAAGAAAGCATACATCACATGGGATGAAAATGATTTGGAATCCTCTGAAGATTCTGAAAATGAAGAGATAAATCTCTGCCTTATGGCGAAAAGTTACGAAAGTGATGAAGAGGTAACATCTTCAAACAACTTATCTATTTCTTTTGATGAATTGCAAGATGCATTTGCTGATTTGCATAAAGAATCAATTAAACTTGCAAAATTAGTTTCATCATCAAAGAAAACAATTTCAAATTTAGAAAATGAAATTTCGAAATTAAACAAAGAATTAGATCTTCTTAGAAATGAAGTCTCAATCTCTAAAACAAATGAAAAAGTTAATATCTCCATTATTAATGACAAGAAAATAACAGATTCTTGTAGTTGTTGTGATAAATATGTAAAAGAAATTAAAGAGTTGAAAAATTCACTTGCAAAATTTTCATATAGTAGAAATAATTTAGATGTTATATTAAGTAAACAAAGATATGTGTCTAATAAAAATGGACTAGGGTATAAATCTGAAAAACAACAAAAGGTTCATAAAAACTTTTCCACTTCCACACAAAAATGTAATTCTAATTCTATCACTTGTTTTTACTGTGGAAGAAGAGGACATGGCATATCAACTTGCTACTTCAAGAAAAATTACAGTAACATTAAAATGATATGGGTCCCAAAAGGATCCTCAGTTTATACTAACATGCAAGGACCCAATAAAATTTGGGTACCTAAGTCAAAAACTTGATTATGCAGGTATTTTTGAGAAAGAAGTGGTACATAGATAGCGGATGCTCAAAACATATGACTGGAGATGCATCAAATTTTACACATATATCTCCAAAGAAAAGCGGGCATGTAACATATGGTGACAACAACAAAGGTAGAATTCTTGGAGTGGGTAAAATAGGTACAAATTCTTCAAACTCCATTGAAAATGTTCTACTTGTTGAAGGCCTTAAGCACAGCCTGCTTAGCGTTAGTCAACTATGTGACAAAGGCTATCTAGTATCATTTGATTCTCATAAATGTCTTATAGAACATAAGCATGACATTAATATAAAGCATGTAGGACATAGAGTCAATAATGTTTACATGATAGACTTAAGCATAAAACAAGAAAACAATCATTGCTTTCTTAGTAAAGATGATGATCCATGGTTATGGCATAAAAGAATTGCTCACATAAGCATGGATCACTTAAATAAGTTAATTTCAAAAGATTTAGTAGTTGGTTTGCCTAAAATGAAATTTGAAAAAGATAAACTATGCGATGCATGTCAAAAGGGCAAACAAACAAGAGTCTCATTCAAACCTAAAACTGTTGTTTCAATCACTCGACCATTACAGTTATTGCATATGGATCTATTTGGTCCATCTAGAACCATGAGTTTTGGAGGAAATTATTATGCTCTAGTTATAGTTGATGATTTCTCTAGATATACTTGGACATTATTTATTACACATAAAAGTGATTCATTCCAAGCATTTAGGAAACTTGCTAAAGTCATACAAAACAAGAAAAATCTCAAGATTGCATCCATTTGAAGTGATCATGGGGGTGAATTTGAAAATAAAGATTTTGAATTATTTTGTGATGAACATGGTATTGAACATAATTTTTCTGCACCAAGAACCCCTCAACAAAATGAAGTTGTTGAGAGGAAAAATAGGTCATTGGAAGAAATTGCAAGAACTTTATTAAATGATACTTCTCTTCCAAAGTATTTTTGGGCTGAAGCTGTCAATACTGCATGTTACATCATGAATAGGGCCTTGATAAGACCTATTTTAAAGAAAATCCCATATGAGTTATTTAATGGTAGAAAACCTAATATCTCTCATCTACATGTTTTTGGTTGCAAGTGCTTTGTACTTAATAATGGTAAAGATAATCTAGGAAAATTCGATGCAAAATCTGATGAAGGCATTTTTCTTGGATATTCATTACAAATCAAAGCATATAGGATATATAATAAGAGAACTATGAATATCGAGGAATCCATTCATGTTACCTTTGATGAATCTAATGCTATATTGTCAAGAAAGAATATGCTAGATGACATTGCAGATTCTTTAGAACATATGAACATTCATGAACAAAATTCCAAAGGAAATGATAAAGGAAACAATGAAGATCCTCCAGAAGAAGTCAAATCCAATGATGAACTTCCAAGAGAATGGAAAGCTTCAAGAGATCATCCCCTCGACAACATTATTGGTGATATCTCAAAAGGGGTAACAACTAGACACTCTCTTAAAGATTTATGCAATAATATGGCTTTTGTATCCATGATTGAACCTAAAAATATAAAAGAAGCCATAATAGATGATAATTGGATAGTTGCTATGCAAGAAGAACTAAACCAATTTGAAAGAAACAATGTGTGGAAATTAGTAGAAAAACCTGAAAATTATCCTGTCATAGGAACAAAATGGGTTTTTAGAAATAAATTAGATGAACATGGTATAATTATTAGAAATAAAGCAAGGTTAGTAGCAAAAGGGTATAATCAAGAAGAGGGAATAGACTATAAAGAAACATATGCTCCTGTTGCAAGATTAGAAGCCATTAGAATGCTTTTGGCATATGCATCCATAATGGACTTTAAACTTTATCAAATGGATGTTAAGAGTGCCTTTCTAAATGGTTTAATTCAAGAAGAGGTATATGTTGAACAACCCCCTGGTTTTGAAATTCCTGATAAACCAAACCATGTTTATAAATTACAAAAGGCTCTTTATGGTTTGAAACAAGCCCCTAGGGCGTGGTATGAACGCTTAAGCAATTTTCTTCTAGAAAAAGATTTCTCCAAAGGTAAAGTGGATACCACATTGTTCATAAAGAGAAAGCATAATGATATTTTGTTGGTTCAAATATATGTTGATGATATAATTTTTGGATCCACTAATGATTCATTGTGCAAGGAGTTTTCCCTTGATATGCAAAGTGAATTTGAAATGTCAATGATGGGAGAACTAAAGTACTTTCTGGGATTACAAATCAAGCAAACTCAAGAAGATATATTCATCAATCAATCCAAGTACTGCAAGGAATTGATCAAAAGATTTGGGATGGATTGTGCAAAACACATGTCTACACCGATGAGCACTAATTGTTACTTAGATAAAGATGAATCTGGTCAGTCTATAGACATAAAACAATATCGAGGTATGATCGGATCTCTTCTTTATTTATCTGCTAGTAGACCTGATATTATGTTTAGTGTATGCATGTGTGCTAGGTTTCAATCCAACCCCAAACAATCACATCTAAGTGCAGTAAAGAGAATCATGAGATATCTATTAGGAACAATCAATTTAGGATTATGGTATCCTAAGAATTCAACATGTAACTTAATAGGATATTCTGATTCTGATTTTGCCGGATCTAAAACTGATAGAAAAAGTACAAGTGGAACTTTTCAATTTATTGGATCGGCTCTTGTCTCATGGCATAGTAAGAAACAAAACAGTGTTGCTTTATCCACTGTTGAAGCGGAGTATATCTCTGCCGGTAGTTGTTGTGCACAGATTTTATGGATGAAGCAACAATTATCTGACTATGGCATCATTCTTGATCGCATACCTATTAAGTGTGATAATACTAGTACCATAAATCTATCCAAAAACCCAGTTCAACACTCTAGAACTAAACATATAGAGATTAGACACCACTTTCTTAGAGATAATGTCCTAAAGGGAGATTGTGTATTAGAATTTGTTGATACTAAGAATCAACTTGCTGATATTTTCACTAAACCTCTCCCCAAGGAAGTGTTCTTCTCTATTAGAAGAGAACTAGGTCTCTTAGATGTAAGAGATTTAGAAAAATAGGGATTGATTGGTTGATTGATTGGTTGATTTACTCTTACTTATTGATCGTAGATTATTTTGTTTGTTTGATCATGTTTGAATTCTTGTTTTTATGATAGAATTTATGATTTCTTGTGTATATAATAATTGAATGATTGAATTTAGTGTATTAGTAGTGAAAATTAGTCATATAGGATGTATTTGAGCATAAACATGGATATTCTCTTAAGAAACTAGCCTAGGATAGGCTCTGGTAATCGATTACCATCCAGTGTAATCGATTACACATGAACAGGCAGCCTGTAATCGATTACAACATCCTGTAATCGATTACCAGAAGGCTTATTGGGCCTGTAATCGATTACCAATACCTGTAATCGATTACAATGCGTCATCTTCTATAAATACTCACGAAATCAGAGTTGCTGCGCAGCCAAAGCCTCCTCCACGTTTTCCTCCATACCTAGAACTTCAAACTTTCGATTCTCACTCAATTCTTCACCAAATCACGTCCCGTAAAGCCCAATCTTCCTCTTTTTCACTCCTCTTTCACTTCGACCGATCAAAATCCAGAAAAACTTCATCAAATGGCAGAGCCATCGAGGAAGAGAAAGGGATCATCCTCCACCGCTGCTGCTGCTGCCCATCGCCGCCACGGCCCATCCGGAGCACCCACAGCACCTATTCCTCCTTCTTTGTCATCTCCAAGATCATCAACATTGTTTTCATCCGATGATCAACGTCTACGGTACCTTTCTCAGTTTTCTTCAAGAATAATCTTAGACCCTAAGTACCTAGACGTAGAGTTCTTTAATGATGAAACGTTTGATTGCTATCAAGTGTTTCAAAATTATGGTCTTGTTGATTTCATGTCATTAAAATTGCCATATTATCCTGAACTTGTAAAAGTCTTCTACTGCAATTTAAAAATTCAGGATGGTATCATTATGTCTGAGGTGTATGGTACTTCTATGGTCATTGATCAGCCACTATTCTTTTCTTTGACTCATTTACCCAGTCAAGGTGCACCTTTTGAGGGCACCATTGTTGATGACTGGAAATTCGATTATTCGAGTCATGATGCTCGTCGCATGGTCTGCAATGATCAAGCTGAAATGACCGGTAGATTGTTGGCCGGGTCATTAACATTTGATAATCGCATCATGCATTATATCATTGTTAGAATTTTGCTTCCTCGGTCTTTAAATTTAGCACAAGCCTCTGAGGAGGATTTGATTCTTATGTGGGCTTTTCTTACCGGTCGTCAGATCGACTGCGCCCATTTGGTTCGGTACCGAATGCATAAGGCATTACGAGCCAATGCACCTCTTCCTTATCCACAATTGATTACTCTGTTTTTGTGTCATTTTCAAATTCCGCTTGATGATGAACCCTTTGTTCAAGTCAAGCGTTCTTTTGCAATTGGTGCTGGTGCAGTGACCTCCTTTGGGTATCGTAAAGATCAGAATGGACAATGGCTGAAGAAGGATGCACTCCCTCCTCAAGATGAACGTACTCCTTCACCTCCCCCTCAACGTGAAGATTCCGCACTCATGAATGAAGTCCTCTCCGAATTACGGGGTCTTCGTTCTTATGTTGGTGACCGCTTCGACTCGTTAGATTCACGCTTTGCCGGTATGGACATTCGCCTTACACAGCTTGAAGAGGATGTCGGATACATTCGTCAGAGTTTCGATCTTCCCCCACCACCTCCGTCTTCTTAGATTTTAGTTTCTGATTATATGTCTTTTATAAGCCGTGTATTTTGGCTTTTAGTTTCTTAGAATTTAAACTATTATGCTAAGTACTTTGCTTATTTATCTTGTGGTTTTTTTAAATTTCAGTCTTGGATGTTTTGTGGTTGTTGACATTTTAAGTTATTTGGATTCTGGTTTGATTACTTCTTCTTTGTGAGTTTGGCTTATTGTGTTTTATACTCTGATATCTATATCTTTCTACTCCATTGTTATATCTGTGTTGATTTCCAAGTTCTTTGGCTTTTTGATGTTGCCAAAGGGGGAGAAAAGGTTGTAGAAAAAGCTTAACAAACTTAGAAATCAAGTGATCATGAATTCCGAAATATAGGGGGAGTAAACGCATGCACATTTTATCTATATACAATTGTTTGTTGCTTGCTTGAATCTTGATTTCAGGTATTGTATTGTCATCATCAAAAAGGGGGAGATTGTAGATGCAATTACCTTTGATGTTTTGATGATGATCATGATGATGTGTTGCAATTGATGCAAATGGGCTTTTCAAGATTAAAATTCAAGACAATACTTCAAGATTACAAGTCACAACATCAAGATGATCACTAGAATATTAGGAAGGGAATTCCTAATTGAATTAGCAAAGGTTTGGCCAAGTGATTTAAATTAAAAGAAGTGTTTCTCAAAGGTTTACTCTCTGGTAATCGATTACCAGAGGATGTAATCGATTACCAGTGGCCAAATACGTTTTATAACAGCTACAAAAATTTGAATTCGAAATTTTAGACTGTGTAATCGATTACACAATTTTGGTGATCGATTACCAGCAGTTAGTAAATGTTTTAATTCAAATTTTAAAAGCTGTAATCGATTACACAATCACTGTAATCGATTACCAGACAGGATTTTCAGAAAAATAATTTCAAGAGTCACAACTTTTCAAAGGCTTTATTCATGACCACCAATGGTCTATATATATGTGACTTAAACACGAAATTGCTCAGAGATTTTCAGAACAACAAGTGTTTATCCTCTCAAAGAGAAAATTCATTTTATCCTCTTAAGAATTCCTTGGCCAATTCAATTGCAATTCATTAAGGAATTATTTGAGTGCTCAATCTGTAAAATCCATCTCTTTCTAGAGAGATTTGTTCTTCTTCTTCTTCTCATTCTCTAAGGGATTAAGAGACTGTGAGTCTCTTGTTGTAAAGGATCTCTAAACACAAAGGAAGGATTGTCCTTGTGTGTTTAGAACTTGTAAAAGGAATTTACAAGATAGTGGAACTCTCAAGCGGGTTGCTTGGGGACTGGACGTAGGCACAAGGGTGTGGCCGAACCAGTATAAAACTGAGTTTGCATTTTCTCTTCCCTTAATCTCCTTTATTTATTATTGCTTTATATTCATATTCAAATTGTTTCATTTGAATTAATATTTAAGAAGATTGTCATTAAGGGAATTCATAACTTGAGTAAAAAGTGAAATAGATTTTTATTTAGGGGAAATAGTTTGGAATATCTTAATTCAACCCCCCCTTCTTAAGATATCTGAGGCCACTTGTCTAACAGAATATATATCATGAAGATGTAAAAAAAAAGTGTGTGCGCATGTATGTGGATATGTAGCGTAAAATTCTTTTCAAAAAATGTAGGTATATGTCATAAAATGCCTTTCGCCAAGATATATGTATGTGCATGTATATATATATATAGGTATCATAAAATGATCCACGCATCGATGTGTAAGTATTTGTTTTCTCTAAATTACGCGTTGACGTTTGCGTTGTTAGAAAGAAGTGTGCACCATTTTAGTTTGGTTGGCCTTAATTGTGATAAATTGGTTTTTCTTGTAAACTAACTTTACAAATGTGTCCTCGTAGGAGATGGCTCCTAGAAAGCTCCCAACCAAGAGATCCAGGAAGGATGCCACTGGAGAGGGTTCTAGTGCGGCCCTGCAGGCGGATGTGGACTTTGATGGACACAGGTTCTAGAGTGCGGAGCACCAACATTGGTTTGAGGCCATCAAAGGCTGGTCATTCCTCAGAGAGAGACGAGTCCAACTAAGGGATGAAGAGTATGTTGAGTTCCAGGAGGAGATAGCCCAAAGGCAATGGGCTCAGCTCATATCACCCATGGCTAAGTTCGATCCTGAGGTAGTCATGGAGTTTTATGCTAATGCCTGGCCTATAGAAGAAGGAGTCTGAGACATGCGCTCTTGGGTGAGGGGCCAGTGGATTCCCTTCTACGGGGATGCCATCAACCAGTTTCTGGGGCATCCATTGGTCTTGGAGGAAGGCTAGCAATGCGAGTTTAGCCAGAGGAGGAGTCAAGCCTCAGGCTTCAATGAGGAGGCTATCAGTCAGTTGATGTGCGTGCCAGGGTAGGACTTTGCCCATACCGTAGCAGGGAGACGGGTGCGGATCATGCGCACTAGCATGACCACCCTCATGCAAATTTGGATGACGTTGTTGCTTAACAACATTCTCCCCAGTGACCATAATTCAGAACTTACCCTACCAAAGTGTCAGTTGGTCTATGCCATCTTGACTCAGGTGAGTGTACATGTTGCCCAACTGATTTCAGATGTCATTTACCAGTTCGCAGGGATTACGCCTCTGAGACACCTAGTGGACCTGGAGAAGTCCAACAGGGCCCTAGGTTTCCTGCTCTGATCACAGGCCTTTGCTAGTTCTATGGAGTGTCGGTCACCCCCACCAAGCTCATCCAGCCTCCTATTAATAGAGCTTTCATCGAGAAGTATTGCATGCCCAGGCTATTCACTCTTCTAGTCGTTGAAACTGCAACCTTAATCTTCCTACCAAGAAGGAAACACCCAGACTCTTTCAGAAACTCACCATCCTCGAGATTCAAAATATTTGGAATGTTTCTCTTCTCCACAAGCTTTCGCACCTCCACTATCTCCACGTCATCACTAGTAACCGCTTTCTTCTTCTGCACTAGTCAAAACATTTGCGATCCCCTCGACATCAGTTGAACCGGTTGTGCTTTCTTTTGCACCGGTGGAATCGGTGACGATTTGGCTTCTTCTCCTTCTTCCATTTCTTCTTCTAGCGATGCCATCATTGATTTCAGAGCCTCCTCTTCGATGGCGACCTTAGTGTCGGTGGCCTTGAGAAACTCGTTGAACTCGCTCTGCAACAATATCTATTCATGATGAAAAACATCGAAGCCGATTTCACCTTCTCCTTCTTCTTCTTGCGGTGGCACGGTAAGAACGCACGCGCTGCTAATGCTGGTGGTGGCGTAGATCACCGTGAGAGGTTGCAAGGCGATGGCATTGCAAGAGAGGAACTTATGTAATGTTCCTGCTAGTGGCAATGTTATGGAAGGTTCTTCTTCCACCGTAGATATAGAGAATTAAATATCATAAAATAATAATAATGATTAAGAAATAATAGAAAGAAGGAAGTGAAAAAAAAACGATGAGAACATGGAGAGTAAAGAGTGAAAAAAGGGAGGATGAACCTATTTGGTTATAAAGGGTTTGAAGGAAAGGAAAGGAAGCACGATTTTTTTCAGAGTGAAAGTGGCATCTAATCATTTTACCTTTCGTGCTGTTGTTCATTTTCTTTTCTTTTGGCCCTATTAATTATTAAATTATGATAATAATAATAATAATAATAATAATAATAATAATAATAATAATAATAATAATAATAATAATAATAGAGCATTTTTAATGTTTTTAAGTAATAAGTAATAATATATCATTTCTACCTTAAAGGAATTATGTTAAAGAACATACATAAATGATTTGAAGTGTGGTTCTATTACTCGCTCTCTCTTCACTCTTTTAGCAATTATTTTAATATGTTAAAACAATTATATTAGTATGAGAAAAAAATGAGAATAATTTATGTTGTTGAGTCTTTGATGAACTTTTTTAAAATAATTATTTTAATATATATTTGTTTTATGAGATTTTACCTACACTATGTATTTGTAGGTAGAAAATTTTTAAACTTTATTTACACCAATGGATTGTAGATACAAATTTTAAGGAATTTTATCAACACCAAGTAATTGTAGGTATACAATTTTTTTAATTTTGCCAATACTAACCATTTGTAATTAAAAGTTATTTTGAGTTTTACCTCCACCAAATAATAGTAGATATAAATCTTTAAATCTTATCTATGACACATAATTGTAGGTATAAGTATTTGTTAACTTTTACCTACAGTAATTTATGTCTGTGTAAGCAAAAGTATCTGTAGACATATATCATTTTTGTTGTAGTGTTAGCTTTAAACATCTTATCATTCCTAGCCTTCCATATATCATTCCCAACATGAATTGACTATGTCATGAACGATGATGATATATTCTAAACAGAATATACAAATTGTAAAAGATAATATCATCTAAGTCATTTAGCATTCCTTAGAATAAAATAACTAGCTAAAAATTACATCATCAAATGTAGGCATATCAGAGCAAGCTCAACTCACCAAAAGTGTACATAAGAGGTTCACTTGTGTATGGGTTACTAATGCATGACCAGTAGTTAATTACTATCTTCAATCAGAAAGTCAAATATGAAAACTCTCAATGAGTATGAAGGTTACGATAAACTCTGTAACGCATGACATGCTTGAATTGTTTGAAATACAACCAAATATATGACAATTAATTAATGGTTGTATACATGACAATAGAATGACCATTGCAAAATAACTAAAGAAATTAAGATATTAACTAATCAATCAATGCAAATGTTCGCTATCATGAACATGAGGAAATGTGGCCACCGTGACCACCCAAGTACACTGCCACACTGGGGAGATTTAGCATCAACACAATTTGACTTTACTATGAATTACTATTCTTATTTTTCTTAATTGTGTTTTGAAAAAGTTGTGAAAACTTCTATCTGAAGAGAAAATTAATCAATTTAATTTCATTTATGTATGCTTTTGCTTCCCAAGAAAAGCACTCACTTCTCTTAAACAGTTATAATATTTAGTTAAAAGAATAATTATATTGAAAATTTTGATAAGCTTTTTAGTTTTGTTGATTAAAATAATAAATAAAAATTACTACTTTCTTTTTAATTGTGTTTGTATATTATTCATAAAAATGGTTTCGTCTGTCAACTTTATAACATAACCTCCGTGTCCGTCTTTTATTCATGATCGAGACTATAGCACCAATAGCACTTTCTTGGACTGCATTTACACAGACCTAACCAATAAAGCATAACAATAATTTTTAATTTTATTTAGTTGCATTAAGCAAAGAAGAAAGCCATGCACTGCTGAATTTAAACAACCTAGAAAAAGTATAAACAAAAAAAAAAAATATGCAAAGCTAAACAATTTAGAGGATATGTGAGCATACCCCCAATCTTCGATGAAATTAAGGTTGTAACTCTTCATCACCAAGCGACTTGCTATGCATATGCATCAACGTTAAGAGCTAGAGTTCAAATGAGGAAAAAAAGAAGAGAAGAAAATTAAAAATAATACCAAGGATGAAGAAGGAGGTCAACTCCCCTTAGTGATCAGGTCGAAGGAGATACCACCGAAGAACACACACTAATTAATATATATGTGACTTTTAATAACATTTTTTTTAACACTTAATAAAAATATTGTTAAAAATCTTTGATCACATTAAAAAAATATTATCAAATTATAAATAAATATGATTAATTTATTTTTGTGATATTTTATTAAATGTTATATATAGTTCATGTTATTAAAATTTAAAAATATTACAAAAAGGCTTTAACATAAGTTATGCCAACATTTGATAAATATTGTATTTAATTATAAGTTTGTGACAGTTTTTGAATGTTGTAAAAAAAATTAATTTTATTAATTGTTAAATAAAAAATGTGATTAGAGATCACATGACTTAAGCAAAATCTTTGTCTTGTAGAAACCTGAAACGGCATCGGCGACTGCAACCAGAATGAAGAGCAATAGAGAGGTG
The DNA here is from genome assembly GCF_000004515.6 of Glycine max. Lineage (NCBI taxonomy): Eukaryota > Viridiplantae > Streptophyta > Magnoliopsida > Fabales > Fabaceae > Glycine > Glycine max. Next base: position 29,106,219 of record NC_038247.2, read on the forward strand.
CACTCATGGAACCCATATGGAAGGTGCGGTGCCCAGAAGCCATTCCCATCTGAAGCAGGTACTCGTTCCCGCCCTCAAGAAAATCATCAAGAATGCATCGTGGCTAAAGCACGTGAAGCTTAAGCATTTATTTAGAAGCATTTCAGTTACATACATAAATAATCGTCTAAGCATTCACACTTTCCCATCAAAATAAGTTTTAATTTTGCTTGCAGAACGAGGTGGCTGGTGTTGTTCTCTCTATCAAAAAATACATACATAAACAATATACTGCTGGTGAAATTAAAAATATTTACTTAATAATGCATGCAATGTTCTCAACTCAATATCAGGTGAATTTGTTCACTTGACCCAATAATCCTACACCCTATTGTTTAGTGACAACAAATTCTTCATAAGGTAAACGAACAAGAAAATAAATAAAGAAATATGGGAGACAATGAGACAATGGAATGATGAAAAATGGGTAAGCTCTAAAAGTTGGGGTCAAGCTGTGTACATACCACTTGTATAACCACAATTTTGTAGTTTCAATGGTCACAAACGTTGTTATTATTTTCATATCATGACAGATTCCACTATCGCTGATTATTGGCCTGTGCGGGAGAAAAGACATGGAAGAACACACTCAGTCTATCTATATTCACAATCAAACAAGAATATAAATTCAAAGGAACAATGAACAAATGACCTTAGAGGGTGATGTCGCGAGGGAGGGCTTCATTGAGGGGAACTTGGAAAGCGCTTCGACTCCACCTCACACGCACGTCGAAGCAGAGCTCTTCACTGAGGGAAGGCAAAGTGGTTGACGGAGGGCTGCCAAGGAAGTTCGAGAGAGCTCAAGAGGGAGACTGTACGGCAGCTAGTTTTATGGCTGTGTGCGACAAATTTGTTTGAGGTTTAGGCATAGGGCTTTTAACTTGTTCGGGGAATGACAACGATTTTTTACTAAAACCCGTTGTAGTTTTTATTTGACATAATTACAGGATTTCCACTGAGACATATTCTAAGGAGATTTTCAATAACCGTCTTATAATGTGTGTCGCAAAAGGTATTTTTCATTAGAATAATTACAAAAATGTCACCATCTCATTTTCTAAGACGGTTCCATAGAGAATCGTCGTAGAATAGGTGTCGTAAAAAAACATATTTCTAGTAGTGTGCAACCTAGACACCAAAGCCTCAATCGCAGGTCTCTAATGTAGGCATTGAGTAGGAGGCCTCGATCCCCAACCCGATCCACGACAACAGCCCCGTGGAGTATCCCCTCATCGCGTAGAGCTTCCGAGATGTTCTTGGTGGCAATATAAAACCCGAGACGTCTAATATAAAACCTGTCAATGGTATAAAAGGAATTAGGACATGTTCTTGATTCACTGTCAAACACACAACACTGCCCTACACTCTTTTAAATTGGGCTGACCATTTACCCCCAATGGTAGTCACAATGATATGTCGTGTCTCCATTCCATTGCCATCAACAAGTGTGGCTTCCATTAATTTCCTACAAAATGATGAAGCAAACTTTAAGTAACCAACCACAAAAAACATATAGAAAATAATACTAACATGAAAAAAATGAAAATTTAAAAGAGTCGAGTTAAAAAAAGGTAAATAGTCATTTTTATCCTTAAATGTGTAAAACGCCGACAAATTCATCCCCAAAAGATAAAAATTCAAACTTTAGTCCCCAAAAATGAAAAAAATGTGATAAATTCATTCATCCATTAACTTATGTTCTTTATCGTTAACGAAAGAGTCTGCATGGCACAAAGGGAGGAAAAATGTCAAAAAAATAATTGTCAACATGAATGTTGAATAGATTGGACCAAAATGTCAATAAGTTACCATTGGACTAAAACGTCAATAATTTTCCATGGAACCAAAATGTCAGTAACTTTTTTTGCGACCAAAATGTCGGTATGTTTCCATCGAACCAAAATGTCAATAATTTTCATTGAATCAAAATGTCAGTGCGTTTTCATTAGACTAATTTGTTAGACCCCAAATTTATTCATTTAAGGGTAAAATATAATTTAATCTTCATCTTCACATCCTTTCTTATTGTTACAAGCATATATAACATTACAATAACACTTAAAAAAATAGGAAAGTAAGCATAAGTTAGAACAAACATAATAATAAGCATAATTACTTTAACAAATATTGTAACTCAAATGCAACCACAATAACACCACTAGCATATTTTTTAAAATTTGATTAATTATTTTTATTGTTGTTTACAAGTTATTTATGTTAGATGTTATATATTTGAAGGATGAGATTAACTGCTTTCAATCTACTCCACAAGCATGAAAAACCTCTAGCTAATTTTGAAAAAACTTCAAGTCCTAATATTGAAAGTGCTCCAGATCCAACTACCACTCGAAGTGGTTCAACTCCTAGTGTTGTGAGTGATTTTTAGATATAACTAATTAGTTGTTGTTGAATTATGTTATGCATAACTAGTCACCATTTATAATTGTTGTAAGAAACAAACTTCATATCTCCATCATTGTCAATTGTGTTTTGATCACCTCTATTTAGGCCTTCAATACCAATTCAAACTATATTCTTAGATGTATCAAATCATAGGATGAACCAACCGAATTATACGAGCTTCATACTCACACCAGAGCTACCCTACCGCCAAGATTTGAAAAGAAGTAAAATATAAAATATGTTTATCTTTTGTTTATAGTAGATTCTAACTAATTATTATTATTTGGATAAATTTGTAATAATTGGTACATTGTTACTATGTTTACTTTTGTACATTGGTAGAATGTTTATTTTGAATTTTTTTTATTGTGACAATATATAGGTAGTGACAAAATCAAGTTAGGTCTCATTTTTTTGTAAGGATAACTTAATGGTTTTACATTTTTGTTTAAGTCTCATATTTTAGGTAAAATAGTATCACATTAGAAATTTTATAGCAACAAATAGATTATGCTTATTAATCAATATTATGCTTATCATTATGTTTGTTTTAACTTATGATTGTTTTTCAATTTTTTTAAGAGTTTATTGTAATGTTATGCTTACAACGATAAAAAAAATGAAGATTAAATTATATTTTAGCTTTAAATGAAATGAAATTTGATGTCTGACAAATTAGTCCAATTAATGAAAACATGCAAATATTTTGGTCCAAAAAAAAAATACTGACATTTTGGTCCAATGAAAAATTACTAGCATTTTGGTGACATTTTTGTTCCTTTGTGACACGTAGGCTCTTTCATTAATCGTAACAAACAAAAGTTAACTGAGGGATGAATTTGTCACACTTTTTTTACTTTTCGGAAGTAAAATTTTAATTTTCATCTTTCATGGACAAATTTGTCAATACTCTACACATTTAGGAACAAAAATGATTATTTACTCAAAAAATAATTGGACCATTATGCTTCAATATGCAACACCCTACATTTTAAAATAAGGCTTAAATATTCCCCCCCCCCCCCCCCTATAATTTAGTGTTTTTTATTTTTGTTCTTACAATTTTTTTTTATTTTACCTCTTACAAAGTATGTTTGTTTTATTTTTCGCCCTTAAAACATTTTAGATAATGTTTTTATCACTATTCAAAGCATCATCTAAAGTGTCCTAAGGATGAAAAATAAAACAAATACATTTTCTAAGGATTAAAACAAAAAAATTAAATTACAAGGACAAAAAAAAAAATACTAAATTATAAGAATAAAAAATATGTTTAAGTGTTACAAGTTATAACTTTTCTTTTATTTCCTCAAGTTAATCTCCTAACATATGAACCAAAATGGGTGCACCTGCTAGGCATAGCACCTAAACCACACCGTAACGTTTCTTTTATTTCAAGTATGTCCTCTAAGGCTGAAAGATGGACAAATATAGTTAGATAAAACAAAATTCAGAGAGGTAGAAACATTAGGAAATCAATTTTTCCTATAAAAAACTTAAAGTAAAATTTATAAAATAGATGAATAAATACTTCTAAGTGCATACGGCCTTCAACAGCTAATTAATCAAGAATAATCTCACTTTTTTTCAAGATATTAAGGTGACTGCCATTTTTCCCAATACAGTAAGAGACACATCACTCTACCAGCTTTAATAGAAACTTGTTTTCGTTAGTTGGTACATACATATTATTTAGTAGTAGCATCTTCAAGAGACTCTAAGAATTAAAATACAATATATTCATTTTGTAAGCAACATTAGCATGAGACTCATACCTCCTCCATAATCTGTTTCTATATGGACAAACTTAATGTTAATAGCTACTTTACAGGGCACAGTAATCATATTAGGCCAATTGAGCATTGCTCATAAAAAACCTTCATTTGGAGCTAGACTCTATAAGAAAGATATAGGGAGTAGACATCTTATACTACCTAACATTAAATCTTTTTCTAGTTTAGTGTTGATCAGTGGTAATTAATGAGATGTAATATAGCACAAATTTGAAAAACTTATCAATTTTAATAATCTCTATATTAGCAAGACAAACACATGTGAATACGTTGCTAATTCTCTATATACAATAATCGTGTTTTTCATTTGTAAAAAATTACAGTCAAATGTAACCTCAAACTGCAGTCACAATTGCATTGTAGACTACTTAAAATACTCACCGCAACAAACTAAAGAAATGTTATGTAGAAAGTCACTGAAGTTTCAAAATGAAGTTTTAAAGTAAATATACATATATATCAAAAGATTATAGTAGTGTTTCATTCTAAAGAAAAATAGAATATTATCGAATAAATGAATTTCTTTTAAAATGGTCAATCATTTTTTTATAGGTAATAGAAAGAGTTTGTGAGAGAAGAATTGCAAATGAAAGCTTTATCAATCATTTCACTAATAATTAATTTTCATTAACTTAGAAGGCCAAGAATAAGATTTAGCAAAAAAAAAATATTCACCAAAAAAAGAATCGATCAGCTTAAAAAGAAGGCCAAGAAAAATTTATTTAATATTTAAATCTATCAATAATGTATAAAATTACTAAAATCAATCAATTACGAAATAAACTAAAACAAAAGACTCCAACTGCTTCTTAACTAAAAAACTGATTTAGGGTCAATTAGCATGTGCATTCCTTCATTCTTTATCTTTTCATTTGTTCCATGTTACAGTTTCAAAGGTATTTAACTTATGCTGAATATCAAAATTAACTTATGTCTAATATTAGTTTACTTTTTTGGTTAATTATTCCTATTATTTTTTATATAAGATTTATTTTATTTTTCTATTTATTTATATTTTATACAAATCACACACTTTCTTTTGGCATACCTCGACATACATGCAAACAGATCAAAAGGTTTATTTTATTAATATTCTTCCATTTTTTTTTTTTTACTTTTTATCTGTTCAATGTTTCTTTTTTCGTCTTAGCATTTTTTTATCTGATTTTACTATTTCATATTTAGAGAATGAAAATCTCACTCAATATGTCTTAATTAATATGTCACCTTTTGTACATATAGTGAATATAAATCGTTATGTTAAGATCCAAACATTACATAACAATTAATTTCTGTGTTTTTTACTATTATTTCTTTTGTTTTCTCCACATTTGTAACTACCCATTTTCTTTTTTTTTTCTTTTTTTCTTCTCATTTTACTATTATGTTATTTTATTTTTGGTCATTATTGTTCAACTATTTCATACATTATATGTTTTTATATTTTTGTTTCTTTTCTGCTATATTATAAACAAATAATGCATACATTTTTAGCCTTTACCATTTTTAGCAACAAAAAATGATAATTAATTTAACTTTTACTTTATATCTTGAAATTATAATATTATTTTTGCAATATGACATGAAGAAACCTTATTATTGAAGGATGATATTTAGAATAGTAGGTTCACTTAAGTGTGCTGCATATGTATAAAAAGTCTTATTGTCTCTGTATAACACTTTAAAAAATGACAATGAATTTGATGCAAAAGCCTCGCATGTATTTTATAGGAAAATAAATAATACATAATCTATAATATTAATTAAATTAAATATATAAATAATATACAAATAATAATAATAATAATAATAATAATAATAATAATTCTTTACATTTAATATACATACTGAATATTTATTATTCATTAAGTTAGGCCTAAATTTATAAGAATAAAAGATTACAATATCTTTTAATTGATAATTATAAAAAGTATTTATTATTATTATTATTATTATTATTATTATTATTATTATTATTATTATTATAATAATAGTTGTAAATTTCTCAATAATAGTATAGTTACTATTATTTATAACTTAAAAAAATTGTAATAGTATTGGTAACATATAAAAACTAAAATGTGATAATATTTAAAAATTAGGACTATATATAGATAATAACTATTATATACATAAATAATTATAATATTAATTAAATTAAAGGATATCTACACTAAAATATATAATAATTCTTAAATAACTTTAAAAAGCAATAAGTGATAAAATTAAAATAAAAGAAAGGTGATCATAAAAATGCTCAATAACTTTAATATTTTTAAAGATGAGATCTGTTCAATAATAAATATAATTAATCATCTTTCTTAATTTTAATATAAATATATTTAATATGATATAAAATATCCTTCCAATTACTAATAATTTCAGGGTATAAAGGTCACTCAATTAAGATTAAGTTGCAACCTCTGAGCTTACAGGGTTGTTAATTAGCAAAGGATCTCCAAGGTGAAATACAACAATCACTGCGGGAGTTGAGGTTTTATATGACTTGATATGTTGGGAAGAGGGAGAATACATTGAAGACTCTAATGATGTCAATCCTAAGGTATCTAAAAGTTCTAACTTTTCCCGTATGAAAATGGAAAAGGTGGAGGTAAAATATCATTCTTCTTTTCTCTAATACGTTTGATGGTTGAATGAAGATACTAAATTTATGAAAAGTTTAATGCTAAAATTTGCTTGATTGGTTAGTCTTAAGTTATTGTATTTTTTTTTTATCACTATATATAAGCTTAATTGGTTTAATCAATAAATCTTTCATTTCTGATTATCTTTCCCACTATTTAAATTTTCTTAAGCTGGTGTTAGACAAAGCAATATTAAGACGACATGCTAAGGAGACAGGAATTCTGAATTTCTTTTATTTTTTATGTATAATTTGAGTCATCTTTGAAGAAATTGGTATCAACAGCAACTAATAAAACCATTGTATTCAAGCTATTTGAAATTGATTTTTCGTATTTATTTTTATTTGACATATAGGAAAGGTTGAGTGAGAGGACTGAGAAGAATACTTCACTTCCCAGCATAGTGGTAAAGCTGGGAAGAAATATCTCTATAAGGTACAAATTATCAGGGCTTTTAGTAAGTTCTGCATTTTGGCAAGGGCATTATCATCATTATTTCATAGAGAAACTAGGCTTTGAGCAGTCTGTGGTGTTTTGGCAGTTTTATCTTATAAATTTAACATTCTAAAGAGTTTGGAATATTTAATAATAGTGATAGATGGTTGCAATATTTTTTTATAATTGATATTAATATGAAGTTGTTGCAATCCAAAGATTAATTAGGATTTGAACCTCGAATCACTCGTGTCAACTATTATCCACGGTTGCTATTGATTGTAAGGAAAAGAGTTTTTTATTTTTAAGGTGGAATCCAAAAGGCTGCAGATGATACATAAAACCGAAAGTAGATAAATGTGAGTGTTATTTAATTTTCGTACATATACACACGTCCTAATAGGGAGCACATTAAAACCACACACGCACCTGGTGGTTATACTCTCTGGCATAGGTGACTGTTATTTTGCTAACATTTTCAACTGTCTATCTTTCTCTTTCTCTTTCTCTGTATATGTGTATTCACATCATAGTCTATTCAATTACATATTTTCTTAAAAGGAAAATTGTACCAAAAGTTTTACATGAAGATTCATTAAATTACAGGGAAACATAAGAAAGATCATTATTTGATGTTATATTTAGCTGGCCTCAATGCTAAGATCTTGAGCAATTTGTGGTTTTATAAAATGAAGGTTTTTTTTTTTACGTGCATATACATTACTATCTGCACATTGATATTGACGTTAAAATTTCTGCAAAAGAATCAGTCAAATGACAGATATATATGATTGGATTAATGCTTATGCATATATAGCTACCTCAATATTGGCTGCTAATCTCTGACTTCGGAAATTAATTGATGCTAGTTGTGGATTGTTTCTTGCGCAAACATGAGTTACAAAAGGAGGTAGCAAATGAAATAACCTGCATGTAAATACTATATAAGAGGAAGAAGGTCAAGCCCAGTTTATAATGAACAGCTCTGAAAAATGCTTATTCAGGTTCTGTCAAACGTGATGGACATATGGAACCAATTAATTTTAAAATGACTCATTAGTGATGTCAATAGATGCAATAAAGAAGCTAAAATTAAACAGACAGCGGCTTACCATATTTCGCAGCTGAGGAGATACAAAGTTATTTAGTAACTAAATAAAAAAAGGACAAAGAGGTTACAGGTTCAAATTTCTTCAACTATTATTTTACTTTTTTTTTTTGAAGGAAAACCTTTTTTTTTATTTTTAATTTCGAGTTTGCTCTTTTAAATACAATTCTGAGGGTAATTTTGACCATTTGGTTTTCCTAACACAAATGCTTATTAGGTGGGGGGAGGAGAAGCGGGATATTAAATCAACAAATCTTAATGTGTTGTTTTGGTTCTAATTAGCACATCTGGTGTGGCGTGGATCGATCGAGCTAACGTGGGTTCAAATACATTTCTTTCATTTTTTGCATTTCATTCTATTCGTTCTTTCTCTTCCTACTATACAATGTAAAGCACGCAAAGATCATCCAAAAAAAATTTAATACACGTAACTAACTAATTAAATAATTAATTAATTCTACATAATTTTTCAAGAGATTGAGTACTACTTCTGAAGTACAAATGTGGTGATTTCAAACAATAACTAATGATTATATTTAATTACATTTTACATTTTTTTCATCCAACATCTGACAAGTTTTATTGATTCATATATTGAAGTCACTTGGTTGATTTTATTTTTCTTTCTAATTTCCTTTTTATAATAAGTAATATTTAAAAATTAAATATTTTTTATATACATATACACAGTCGATGTAGTAATTAATATTAGAGTTGTAGTTTTATTATAGCTTATATTCTTTAAATTTAATTATATTTTTAGTCCTTCAAATTAGAGATCTATTTTTATTAGTCTCTCAAATATATTTTTTTAATTCTTCAAATTTAAAAAGTATTCTTTTTTATTCCTCTCAAATTTTGTCAGAGAAATTAAAAAAAACTATTTTTTGAATTTTAAAAATTAAAAATGTAAATTTTAATATATAAAATATGTAAAATTGTGTATTAATAACGCAATTAATATTTTAAGTCATTTTTCCGTCTTATGTTTTTTAGATGCATTAAATTAAAAAATTATTTTTCTTACAAACAAAATTATGTATGATTTTTTATTTTCAGTCAAAAGAGGCAAAGCCCAAAACAAACAGAAGGAACAAGAAATCAAAACTAAAGCAGAGGCAAAGTGCCATCTACATCAACAGCTAAACTAGCAGCAATGTAATAAGGAGGATCCTCCAAGACTACCACTTGCTGCACACACCTCAACGCATCCTTGGAAACATAATCTGCAACAGTTTTCTGACTTCTTTGAATATGTCTAAAATAGCAGCTGACGGCAAGGAAGCAAGCCTTGTAATATCCAGAACAATATATGCATAGACATGATCCATGAACCCAGGTTTTGAGATCAATCCGACAGCTTCTGCAGAATAAACTTCCATGATAAGGTGAGTACAACTGTATCCTGTGTCATCTTGAAGCCATGCAAAATGGCCCAAAGATGTACACCTCTTTTGCTGTCTAGAAACTAGGTCAATACACCTGCATACACATATGTAAGATGTAAAATTAAATATATAGTACAATTATATAATGTTGTCACTAGAGGAAAACTAAAATTAATATCAGATTATCAGGAAATGTTAAAACTGAAACTTCTAAAATGCAAAATACAAGATATAATTTCACATGTTACTAAATATTTATGAATCAAGCAAGTGAGTTGCAAATCAACTCTAATTGTACATAACACAGTGTCAGACCCTAATTGTATTCGGGTCATTTGTGTTTTGATGGTTGTTTGTTAAATCCAAAAACAAAGTCACAAGGAAAGACAAAATGGTCTTTTCTTGAAAATTTCTGACCCTAGATTCGCCCAGGCTAGCTTCCAGCTTGCCTGGACTAAGATGTAACTTCAACTCAAAGCAAGCAACTCGCCTGGGTGAGTTACAGCTCGCCTAGGCGAGTAGATACCTTCACCATTAAGCTACAATTTGCCTAGGCGAACTGCAGCTCGCCTGAGCGAATTTCCTTACACTCAATGATTGTTTTCTATAAATAGCTATGCATGGTTGAAGAGAAAAGAGATCTAAGAGCCTAAAAACCAAAGAGAAAATGCAAAAGAAGAAGAAGAGGAAAAACGGAGCAAAGGCGCTGGAGAGTTGTGACCGTGGATCATTTACTTCGTCGTTTCTCTAGTTAGTCTTGTGCCTTGTGCAATGATCGGTTAGTTTTTCTTAAGGATTGAATGTAATCTTTATACCTTTATGTGTCCCTTTTGATATTGTATATGTATTAATCTTTTCTACTAATTATTGGTAATTTTATTATACTCGTAATGCTTGGTTATATTTGATCACTAGTGTCATGAAATTGGATTTTAAGTGAGACTGAAAAGTAATCTTAGAATTTGAACCGAATGATTATACTCTTTATGTTACGTTGTTAGGAATAGAGTATAATGTTTTGCTTGCAAAAAGCACGAGAATATAGTTGCAATGCTGGACTATTTACTACATATGCGAGAGATCGATATTTAGTAAATATTCTTAGATTCCAAGTGCGAGGAATTGACTTGGGATAACTATGTGTGCATCAGTAACATTAGAAAATAATTTATATATGTTAATCTTTAGGATACTAAGGGTATGAACGATGAAATCCAATCCTATGTTTTCTTGAATTAATTTAAGTCATTTCCATAATTTACGTATTTTCGACGCACTAAATTCCGTTATTTCCATATTTTTTGTTATTTTTGTATTTTTGTTGTTCCCGTAATTCCATTATTTTTTCCATTCTTTTACTTTAAGTTGTCTTTAGTTAATCAAATCAAAATCAATGACATTCGATTAAATTTGTACTCGAGTCCCTGTAATTCTTTTATAAATGTGAAACCTACAATGACCATTGGTATGCTTACCAAAAGTCTAATGAGTTTCTAGCCCCGTTGCTAGGGATTGCCACACTAAGTCTTGGACTTGCCTGGTAATTCTCCTAAAGCATTTTGTTTTCATAGCACACGATGCTGGGTCTTGTGATGTAGCTTCATGTTGAGCTTGTAGGCCTTGGATCTTCTTCATCAATGGAGTCATTTGCTTCTTGAAGTTTAATGGCAATGGAATCAAGAAGGAAGAAAGATGATTGGAGATGCCACTTCAAGGAGAAGACGAGTCAAGAAGAAGCTCACCACCATAGGAAGCCATGGATAAGAGCTTGAAGGTAGGAGAAAAAGAGTAGAGAGAGAGGGAGGTGTAATTTTCAAATGATCAAAGTTGAAAAAAATTCACACACATGGCCTCTATTTATAGCCTAAGTGTCACACAAAATTGAAGGGAAATTTGAATTTCTATTCAAATTTTACTTGAATTTGAAATTGAATTTATGGAGCCAAAATTTCACTAATTATGATTAGTGAATTTTAGCTATGGTTCAGCCCACTAATCCAAGATCAAGTCCAAGATTCTCCACTAAGTGTGCTTAGGTGTCATGAGGCATGTTAAGCATGAAGGACATGCACAAAGTATGACTATATGATGTGACAATTGGGTGTAGCAAGCAAATGCTCACCTCCCCCTATAAAATTTAATTGGATTGGGCTTCTCCCAATTCAATTAAATTTATTTTCCAACACACACATCAAATATTCACTTAATGCATGTGAAATTACAAAACCACCCTTAATACAAAAACTAGTCTAGGTGCTCTAAAATACAAGGGCTGAAAAATCCTATATTTCTAGGGTATCCTACCTACATTATGGAGCCCTAAATACAAGGCCCAAAAATAATGAAATCTTAATCTAATATGTACAAAGATAAGTGGGCTCATACTTAGCCCATGAGCTCGAAATCTATCCTAAGGCTCATGAGAATCCTAGGGCATTTTCTTACATCTCTGGCCCAATCTTCTTGGAGTCTTCTATCCAATACCCTTGGGGGGTAGGATTGCATCATGTTGGACTCGACTCACGCACTCGAAGATATTCATCATATTCATAATAGGTGGATACTAAGGATATCCGACCAATAAACAAAACCAAACAAAAAAATTCAATTCAACATAAACTTCTTTTTTTTGCTTAAAGAACTACGTAGGTCTGATTTCCTCATTGCACTTGGGGATACATATGAGCAATGGCAATTCCCTTGTCAATTCGAAAAAAAACACACAAAAAATTCACCGCTATGGGGGAAATAAATAATTTTTGAAGTCACGTTATTTTTATTGCACACTCGATTAAAGGCTACCATTCTTTGTAACGGGCGTGTGAGGTGCTAGTACCTTCCCTATGTGCAAATTGTTGGATCGAGTGGCCTCAGAATAATTAAGAAGGGGGGGTTGAATTAATTATTCCTAAACCTTTACTAATTAAAAATTACTCTTCTAAGGATTTTACTAAATTGTTAAGAGAATGAGGAGTAGAAGAGAAACTTTACAGAAAGTAAAAGCGGAAATTAGGAGTTACATCTTTTGATTTTATTCAGAAACAATCACTGGTAATCGATTACCAAATCAGTGTAATCGATTACACAAAGCTTTTATGTGAAAGGATGTGACTCTTCACATTTGAATTTGAATTTCAACGTTCAAAGGCACTGGTAATCGATTAGCAAAACATTGTAATCGATTACAGCTTTTTGAAATTAATTGGAACGTTGTAAATTCAATTTGAAAACTTTTTCTAAACAATTTTGCTACTGGTAATCGATTACAACAATCTGGTAATCGATTACCAGAGAGTAAAAACTCTTTGGTAAATATGTTTTGAGAAAAATCATGTGCTACTCAATTTTTGAGAAAAACTTTTCATACTTATCTTGATTAAGCCTTCTCTTGATTCTTGAATCTTGAGTCTTGAATCTTGATCTTTATTCTTGAGATCTTGAACCTTGAATCTTGATTCTTGACTCTAAACTTTCTTCTTGAGTCTTGAATTCTTCTTGATTCTTATCTTGAACTCTTGAATTGTTCTTGATTCACTTTAGTTGTTCTTTGATTGATCTTTGATTCACTTGAGTTGTTCTTTGATTGATCTTTGAGCTTTTTGTCATCACCTTTGTCATCATCATTGTTATCATCAAAACACCTTTGAATCACCTTTGATTCACCATGAAGCTTTGCTTCTACACAAATAACTCCCAAACCCCTTCTTTTCAAAATTCACAAACCTTCTTTTTAGTTTTTTTCTAACGTTTCCCTTAAATAAACGTTGTTGGTGACTTCCTCTTGTTTTTTTCTTAGAAAACAATTCTCTTTTATTTTCTTTCTCCTCCTATCGTGATGTTAGGTTGCGACAAATGGTGACTCCACTGGGGACCCGTTAGAGAGTCAATTCATTTAATCAAGTGTGTGATTTCATCATGATTTTATCTATTTTATTTTCCTTTTTTATTTTATTTATTAAAGCGCCTTGCTTTCGTTCATTAATGTTATCATTTCTTTCTTTTTCGCAATTTTTTTTTGATCTCGCTTCTTTTATCCGTTGTTATGCTATCGTGTGCATATATGTCGCTATGTTGTTTTCTCTGTGTGTATGGTTGTGTTTATTTATTGCTTTGTAAGTAGAAATAATTGTTATTGAATCCTAGGGTGGACGACACCTTCTATACCTGTCTGGGAATTTTCTGGTTGTTTTGCAAGTAGGGTTGGGTAGTCATCTAGGTTTCTCCACTCACACACTTCACATACACCTTATCACACACTTTGAGATGATGGGCTCTATACCCGGGTCTGAGTGAGCCATAGGGAGTGGAGGTCTAACGAGTGTCACGCTAGGTCTTGGACTTGCCTGACTATCATGAACCCTCATCTAGAGTTTCCCTCTCAAGTAACACATCGTCGCTGGTAGATCGTCTACTATCACGTATGTTTTTACAAAAGGGGTTGCTAGCTCTATAGGTTGGTGAGACTTGTTTAGAGCTACCCATGGAAAATTTCATTGATAGTGGCATTAGATCTATGCCGTTAGGCTGCCGAATTAGAGACACAAAGCTTTCTTGGTCTTTTGTCTTAAATTTTATCTTGCTCATACGCATTGGGTTTTCTTTCTTTGCATATAGTGCATGTCGTATAAGTTAAGATTTTGTATATCATAGTTAGTCATTCACGTCATATTCATTGCTTGTCTTATAGCATCATGTTAGTATGATTCAACACATTTTGTGCATCTTCCTCCCACATATTGCTCATGCCTTTGTTGGATCGAGTGGCCTCAGAATAATTAAGAAGGGGGGTTGAATTAATTATTCCTAAACCTTTACTAATTAAAAATTACTCTTCTAAGGCTTTTACTAAATTGTTAAGAGAATGAGGAGTAGAAGAGAAACTTTACAGAAAGTAAAAGAGTAGGGAAGAAGGAGACAAACACACAAGAGTTTTTATACTGGTTCGGCAACAACCCATGCCTACATCCAGTCCCCAAGCGACCTGCGGTCCTTGAGATTTCTTTTCAACCTTGTAAAATTCCTTTACAAGCAAAGATCCACAAGGGATGTACCCTCCCTTGTTCTCTTTGAACAACCTAGTGGGTGTACCCTCCACTAGATTTGATCCACAAGAGATGTACCCTCTCTTGTTCTCAGTCAACAACCCAAGTAGATGTACCCTCTACTTGTACCACAAAGGATGTACCCTCCAATGTGTTAAGACAAAGTTCTCAGGCGGTTAAACCTTTGAAACTTTGTGAATGGGGATACAAAAGAATTCTCAGGCAGTTAGTCCTTTGAAATCTTTTGTATATGGGAAAGGGAAGAATCAAAAGAATTATGAGACTGTGTTGTTTTGAATTCTTTGACAAGGGAGAAGGGAGACGCAAAAGAATTCAGGCGGTTAGTCCTTTGTTCTTTTGGAAAACGGAGAAGAGAGACACCAAAAGAATTCAGGCGATTAGTCCTTGGCAAATTCTTTTTGGAAAAGGGAGAAGGGAATGAAAAAGATGAATAGCATAGTTTTAAAGGTTTGGAAAACCAGAAAACTTTGGAAAGCTTTTGTCAAAAGGAAGAAGAAGTTGAAAGAGATTCTGAAATCAAAGTGGAAAAGTTGTTGTCAAAAGAATTGTTGAATGAATAATAATTTTTAAATGCAAAGTGTTGCTTTTATAGACTCTTTATGTCTGGTCAAGAGAACCATTAGAAGAGTTATAACCTTTAGAAAAACTTAAAAACCATTTGGAAAAGTTACAACTTTTAGAAAAACTTGAAAACTATTGGAAGAGTTACATCTTTTGATTTTGTTTAGAAACTATCACTGGTAATCGATTACCAAATCAGTGTAATCGATTACACAAAGCTTTTTTGTGAAAGGATGTGACTCTTCGCATTTGAATTTGAATTTGAATGTTCAAACACACTGGTAATCGATTACCAAATCATTGTAATCGATTACAACATTTTGAAAGCAACTGGAACATTGTAAATTCAGTTGAAAGCTTTTTGAAAACCATTTTGCTATTGGTAATCGATTACAATAATCTGGTAATCGATTACCAGAGAGTAAAAACTCTTTGGTAAAAGGTTTTGAGAAAAATTCATGTGCTACTCAGTTTTTTGAAAAAACTTTTTAATACTTATCTTGATTGAGTCTTCTCTTGATTCTTGAATCTTGGTCTTGATTCTTGGAACTTGAATCTTGAAACTTGATTCTTCATTCTTGAAATCAAATTTCCTTTTGAACCTTGAAGTGTTCTTGATTCAATCTTGAACTCATTCTTTGATTCTTGAAGTCATCATCTTTGTTAACATGAAGTGTTCTTGACTTTTGAACTTTTTGTCATCATCTTTGTTATCATCAAAACTCCTTGAATCAATCTTGATTCATCATGAAGCTTGCCTCTACAGCCTTGTATGTCCATGCATTCTCATGATCATGCAACATTTATCCATGCGACAAAAACATGGGCATCTTTTTGCATGATGGTGCATATTGGGTTAGCGAATGTTAGCTCATCACCTCTTAAAAAAGAGAAGGGGGGAAGGCCTTTCATGGATATTAAAAATGATATGCACAGTCAAGCGAGGAATCTTTGTTCCCATTGCTCTTCGTGTTCATTAATCATAGATCTTGATCATTCATCGCATTTTAATTTGTTTGAGTAGGTTACTAAAGATTGCTAATTGGAAACACTGCTCTAAAACATGTGTTCAAATCAAGCTTTTTCATTCACCAAGAGGTTCATAGATGCTAAGGTTCTGACTCCCGGCTTATCTAGTTTGAAAGCACTGAAATAGTTGATGACACCGCAGCAGTGTCAAGATTTTGTCGGTACTTATGGGAAGATTCAGGACTTAGCCATGATAGAAGTGCCTATAGCCACCATTACTGCTTTGGTCTAGTATTATGATCAGCAAATGTGATGCTTCACTTTCAGAGATTTCCAGCTAGTACTTATAATTGAGGAGTTTGAAAAGATTGATGGATGCCCTCTAGAAGGAACTAAGCCTTTCTTCACTTCAGGACACTCTCCATCCATACCTAGATTATCCGAAGTGTTGGGAATTCCTGTGACTAAACTCAGAGAAAAGGAGATGAATAGGAATGGAGTTAGGAGCTTCCTGAAGAAATTAATGGAGGATAAGGCGCGAGAATGTGCCAGTAAAGGAGAATGAGGGTATTTCATGAGTATTCTAGCTCTCTTAATATATGGAGTGTGTGAATGTATGTATACATGATTTTGATGATGTCAAAAGAAGAATCAAACAAAGCTCATTTTGCTTCAAGATTAATACAAGATTGTTTCAACAAACAAAGCCTTGATTCAAGATTTCTTCAAGATCAAGCCTTGCCTCACAATGAAAGGTTTCAAGTCATTCAAGGCACATGTAATCGATTACCAATGGTTTGAAAGTGTGTAATCGATTACACATCATATGTAATCGATTACCAGAGACTCTAAACGTTGATAATTCAAATTTTAAATGAAGGGTCACAACTGTTCAAGAAAAACAACTGTGTAATCGATTACACTAATTCTGTAATCGATTACCAGAGAGGATTTTCAAGGAATATCGCCAACAGTCACATTTTTTCATTAGATTTGTGAATGGCCATCAAAGGCCTATAAATAGGTGACTTGGGCACGAATTTTATGCAGAGAGTTTTGCTTGGCAAAAATGTCTTATCCTCTCAAAAGACAATGAGAGAGATTCCAAAAGAACTTCATTGTCAAATGCTCTCTTAAAAGAAATCCTTGGCC
The DNA here is from genome assembly GCF_000004515.6 of Glycine max. NCBI lineage: Eukaryota > Viridiplantae > Streptophyta > Magnoliopsida > Fabales > Fabaceae > Glycine > Glycine max. Next base: position 29,123,775 of record NC_038247.2, read on the forward strand.
AAACACTTGCAAAATCTATAAGGATTCCTACATGATCTTTATTGTAATATTCTTCTCTTGAAGAGAGAATTCTTCTTCCATTCTTCTTATTTAATGAGATTGGTTAAGAGACTGTGAGTCTCTTGTTGTAAAGCATCTGAACACAAGGGATGGGTTGTCCCTGTGTGGTTCAGACTTTGTAAAGGATTTTACAAAGATAGTGGAAATCTCAAGTGGGTTGCTTGAGTACTGGACGTAGGCACGGGTTGTGGCCGAACCAGTATAAAACTGTGCTTGCATTCTCTCTTCCCTTATCTTATTTATTTTGTTGCAATCAATTGTGTCTTGCATGTTTAAAGAACATTGTTAAATTGATTGTTGTTGCTTCTTCTGTATTCTAAGTCTATCCCTCTTAAGATTATTGAGGCCACAAGGTCCAACAGAGTGGTCCTTTTCCCTAGCATGATTAACCAGATTGATCTGACAGCAATTGACGTGTTCTTAGCCTATTATTATCGACGGGAAAGTCCCATGGTTGCCATCCTTGCTGATGTGTATTGTACTCTGGACTTGATTTGGGAGAAGAAAAGTACTAAAGTCATTTCTTTTTTGCCCGCATTCTTTGTATGGATGGTGTCTCGTTTTGTGATGCACAATGGTAGGCCTACTTGTCCATTAGAAGATTTCCGCATGGCGCCCGATAAGAGCAAGATTAATTGGGAGGAGCTTTTGGCTAGCATGACAGGTTCAACAATTCACTAGTTCCCAAGGTGGAAGGAGGTGCCTAATGTGTTATGTTGATGTGGAGCTTTCCCTAGCATCCCTTTGATGGGAACAAAGGGTTGTGTCAACTATAACCCTATGTTGGGGGATCAGGCAGTTAGGATGCCCGATCTATGGACCGCCCTTAAATGGAGCTATCCAACTGTTCATTACTCGAGGATTGAACGAAGAACATCTTGGTCTACACAAACAAATTAGGAAGGCGTGAGACTCACCAAATATGAGGGACAAGGAGTTAAGGAAGAAAGATGAGGGTTTTGTAGACAGCTATCCACAGTGGTTGGAGAATAGAGTGCGAGAAGTCAAGTTGTCTAAGAAGACAAATGGTGAAAGGGTCGAGATAGATGTACCTATTAAGGTGGAGGAGGTCAGAGAATTGAAAGCAGAATTGCAGAAATCCATGGGGACGAAAGAAAAGTTAAAGGGAGTAGTTATCAGGGTAAGGAAACAATGCAATAGACTAAGGGATGTCAACATGTCAACAACTGAAACATTGGAGCGAGAAATAAGAAGGGCTAAAGGGGAAGAGACGAACAAAAAAAGGTACCAAGGAGCTTTGTCAAACAATAGTAATGAACTCAAGCTGAGAAGGGCAGAGAGGGACCAAACAATATCGGAAAACATGACACTGAGAAATGAGTTGAAGGATTTTTGGGTGTCAAAGGAAAGCTTGAAGGAGCAGCTAGGCATGATGGAAAAGAATATGCTAGTAATTGTCTATCAATATGAGGTAAAGATGATGAAGGAGAAGCAAGATTTGGCTACTATACATGGGCAGGCTTTGAGAAACGAGTAGGCGGAAGTGCTAGCCTTACAAGGTGAAAGAGAAGCAAAGGGGAAAGTGATAGAGCTACTACCTCAGGAAAATAGGAAGTGGATGAATAGGTTTGTGCTTACACTAAATGAGAGTCAAGAGCTCCCGAAACTGCTAGCTAGAGCCAAGGCAATGGCTGATATATACTCTGCTCCCGACAAAGTTTATATGAAATTCTGATACTGGGGACAGATGTCGTACAGGATGTCACGACATCACGCTTCAGAACATGCAGATTATATTTGACAGTGTGCACAGTTTAAGCAAGTAAATAACACAAGAGAATTGTTAACCCAGTTCGGTGCAACCTCCGGTGCAACCTCACCTACATCTGGGGGCTACCAAGCCAGGGAGGAAATCCACTAAAATAGTGTTAGTTCAAGGTCTAACAGCCACTGTTTACAACCTTCTCACCTAACCACTACCCGTGCGATCTCTACCTAAGAGCCACTCTTAGATATGAGAAACCCCGCTCACTCCCTCTCAAACACTCTCCCGTGTTTACAAATAAATCAAAGACACACCAGAGATCAACTCTGAACACTAGAGATCAACTCTACACACAAGAGATCAACTCTACACACTCAGGTCCAACACTTGATGTTAGGGTATCATCAAGGTGGTTCACAAAACACTCAAGTCCCAAAACTCACAAAATAACTCTTCAATCCCGGACTTGGTACAGAACTCGTGCAGCCTCCATGTTTATATAGCAGTGTGCGTTTCTGGGCTACAACTTCTTGATGCTGGATGAGATCTATCTTCTTTCCTGAAAATCTGCACTTAGAGATCTAAGAGATCAAGTTTGATCTTTCAGTTTTTATCTTTAATCTTTAATCCCTGAACGAACTCTTCTACTTTGAAATTCGAACTTTAATTATCTTTTAATTCGTTCCTAAAGATAGATCATCCTATCTCTTGCTAACTGCACAATAATCTGTTAAAGATATAACAGAATTATATGTCCAGTATTATCGGGCCGGATGTCAGGACATCGTATCCGACATCGTGGATCCTGCAGCTTCACTACTTGACTTTTATCTTGCATTATACAGCAACTCCAGTATTCTCGGGCAGGATGTCCTGGACATTGTATCCGACATCGTGAATCCTGCAGCTTCAATTCTTCATTTGACATTTCATCTTGCCTTGTACATTGTGCAGCCCGATCTTATTCTTTGACATAGCGTTGGACATCATGTGCAGCAACTCCAGCTTTCCTTCATTGTCTAAGTGCTTATGTTTTAACAAAATCTTAGCCAATCTTTTAAAACTCAGTAGAGCTAAGCACTAACATTATAGTCTCTTCAATTATTGCCAACACATGGTCGAACTAATAACTCACAATTAAGAACCGCTGATGCATTATTATTTATTTTTGGTTGCACCCTGATGCGATGTAATGAACCTAGTTTTGTTTTAATGAAAAGTGGGTTTGGTTTGACCCTATGTTCTTTTGAGCAGCTTGTATAAAATTTGCAATATTGTAGCAACTTATCATTTTCATGCATTCATGATTATTGGTTGTTACATCTTTATGCATTGCTCATTGCATTCTTTCCTTGAAATAGGAAAAGTAACTATTGTAATCAACAAGAAAGATAACGCTTTACAACACCCTTACTAGATGCTTGCCAAGACCAAGATAATGAGTGAAATAGAGCAGGTGTAGGAACAAATGAAGGCTGATATGGAGGCCATGAAGGAGCAAATGACGACAATGATGGAGGCGATGATGGATATGAAGAAGATAATAGAGGTTAACGTTGTTGTAGCTGCTGCTGCCAGTACCATTACTAAGAGGGACCCAACTCACCCACCCATTTTTAATCAAGAAAGTCACCTAGTGTCAGATGTGGAAGGTCAAGGATGTGCGACGGGGGTAACTGTATACGGGCCTCAGTACACCTAGAGCTATAATAGATATACTTTTCCACCATATGGTATGCCTCCTAACTATACACCACCCATGGTTGTACAGGTGCCTGCCAAGAATGTTACTAATCCTATCCCTGTTTGTATTGAGATTCATCAAACTCAACCCGATCAGACTCAAGCCTATAACTCTAATGCTAGGGAGGAGGCATGAGAAGCTCCCATAGACCATACTGTAACTGGTTTCGGGCTCCATCCAGGATACATCGCTGAAGGGCATGCATTTTCTAGCATCCCTATGTTGAATGCTCATAGAGCCTCTCAATATCACCCGTTATCATAACCCTTGCATTTCGTGAGGGCAGAAGGGCCTCTCAGAGTATCTGAGAAGGAAAAGATTGAGCATATAGAGGAGGGGTTACATGCCATCGAAGGAGGGGGAAGTTATGGTTTTTTCGACATGTTAAAGCTATGTTTGGTACCCGATGTGATTATTCCCCCAAAGTTGAAGGTGCCAGGTTTTGATAAATACAAAGGGACCACTTGCCCTAAGAACCACCTAAGGATGTATTGCAGAAGGATGGGGGCTTATGCAAAGGACGAGAAGCTGTTGATGCATTTTTTTTCAGGAAAGCCTGGCTGGGGCATCTATTATCTGGTAACCTTGAACCCTCTCGGATTCTCTCTTGGAGGGATCTGATGGATGCTTTCATTAGGCAATATCAATACAACTCTGACATGGTGCTAGACAGAATGCAGTTACAAAACTTGTCCAAGAGAAACAATTAGTCATTAAAAGAGTATGCTCAGACATGGTGAGACCTGGCAGCTTAGGTAATGCCCCCTATGGCAGAGAGAGAGATGATAACGATGATATTGGACACATTGCCTGTGTTCTATTATGAAAAGATAGTGGGATATATGCCTATGAGCTTTGCAGATTTGGTGTTTGCTGGGGAAAGGATTGAAGTTGGCTTGAAGAAGGGGAAGTTTGATTATGTTGCTTCAACGAATTCTTGCAGTAGGAGGCCTGGGATGAATGGAGTGAAGAAGAGAGAGGGAGAAGCCCATGTCATGGCTGTAGTTCCCACATGGCCAAACTTCCCACAATCCCCTTATAATCCCTTGTATCAGTATCCCTTACACCAATACCACTGCTCAGACAATATCAGCCCTCCCCCTTGTCCAATACCCCTTCGTCCAAGAGCACCCAATCAACCATCAAGACCACCCCTAAATCACCCACAAAATCCACCCTATATATAACCTAAACCAAACACTAATCCCAATTCCAACCTAAACACTAACCCAAGAAGAGATTTCCTAGAAAAGAAACCATTCCAATTTGCCCCAATTCCAATGTCATACACTAACCTACTACCATACTTGCTCGACAACCAAATGGCAGTAGTAAGCCCAGGAAAGATCTATCAACCTCCATTTCCTCGATGGTATAATCCCAACGTCACATGCGCATATCATGGTGGTGTCCCGGGGCATTCCATTGAACAATGTGTGGCCTTTAAGCATAAAACACAATGCTTGATTTATGCGGGGGTGGCTTACGTTTCAAGATGATAGTCCCAACATCAGAATTAATCCCCTCACAAATCATGGAAGCTCCTATGTGAATGCTATTGAAAAAGGGGAGGGTCGAGAGTTGAAGAAAGTGGAGGATGTGTCGACCCCAAAGAGATTTATTTTAGGGGCGTCACGCAAGGCTGGTATGGTTGAATACGATGGTAATGAGGAGGATCAATGCCTGCTACATCCAGGGGAGTTTCATAATGTAGAAATATGCCCAGTATCCAAGGAGTTATTGTAGAGGTTGATAAATGAGGGTCGAATTGAAATTGGCCACATAAGGAAGGAGGAAGGTGAGGTGTTTATGCAATCAAGTGACACCAACCTAAATAATCCTAGACCTTTGGTAATTCATTTTACTAGAGATGTTACCACTCATATGCCTCAAGGTTTGTAGCCTTTCGTGATAAGGACACCATCACCATTCCTTTATGAGAGTAACAAGGCAGTGCCATGGAGGTATGACGTACAAGTGTTTGACGGAGGGCAGGATGTATCCGTCATGCGTGTTGGGTCTAGCATGCCAATTGCTAAAGTCACAAATATTTCTGGCCAGAATGGCATGACTCGTAGTGGATGTGTTTATACTCTTCTCGAGATACTAGCAGGGTCGAAAGACAAAGAAAAAGCGAAGGAGAATGTGATTGAAAGGGAGAAAATGGACCCGGTAATGAACAACGAGAATCCTATCGAAAAGCCTATAAAGAAAGAGGAGAATTCTAGCAAGAAGGAAATATCTGCTGAGGAAGCAACAAAATTCCTGAAAATCAGCAGAGTGAATTCAAAGTGATTGAACAATTGAATAAAATGCTAGTCAGGATCTCTTTATTGGGGCTGCTCATGCATTCTGAGCCTCATAGGAAGTTGTTGATGAAAATTCTAAATGAGGAACAGGTAGCATAGGACATCTTAGTGGAGAAGTTTGGGGGAATAATCAGCAAAATCCCTGCGAGCAATTACTTGAATTTTGCTAATAAAGAGATGCCAGTTGAGGGTAGGGGACACAACAAAGCTTTGAACATGTCCATCAAGTGTGTGATCATATAGTAGCCAAGGTGCTCATTGACAATGGCTCTACTCTTAATGTCATGCCCAATATGACGTTAGATAAGTTTCCATTTAATGCATCATATATGAGGCCAAGCTCCATGGTGGTGAGAGCTTTCGATGGCAGCCGACGTGATGTGAGAGGGGAGATCGATCTCTCAATTTAGATTGGCCCGTACATATTTCAAATAACTTTCCAAATCATGGACATAAATCCTACCTACAATTGCTTATTGGGTCGACCCTGGATCCATTCTATTGGGGTGGTCCCATCGACCCTACACCAAAAATTAAAGTTTGTGGTAGGAGGCCAGCTCATCATAGTTTCAGGAGAAAAGGATATATTGGTTAGCTACTCGTCTACTATTCCCTATATTGAGGTGGTAGAGGAATCTCTTGAAACAACTTTCCAAGCATTAGAGGTCATGGACAATGCCTATGTGGAGTCTTTCCCAATACAGCCAATAGTGTCTAAGGCCTCTATAATGGTGGCTCAAATTATGTTGAGGGATGGATATGAGCCCAATATGGGGTTGTGCCGAAATAGTGATGGCATGGGGACTTTGCTAGAAGTTTCCAGAAATCGTGGGAGGTTTGGATTGGGTTACAAGCCCACTAATACTGACAAGAAAATAATAGCTCTGGAGAGAAAAGAAAAGTTCTTTGCTCGTCTTCAAGGGTGTGAACCACTGGTAGAGGGGTACCTATTTGCCACATTAGCAAGAGCTTTAGGAGTACGAGATGGATGTATGCGGGCTAGGTTGCCATGCTAAAAGAGGAGGTCGGTGATGATTGGCCAAACTGGGTGCAACCATGCCCTTTGGACTTTAACTTGGGAAATTGGCAAAGCATTGAGCAATCGAGGATTTCTGTTTCAAATTTGATGTAATTGAATAGTTTTAGATCCTATAGTTGTGCATAAGGCTTTAGGAGTTACATTTTTTTGTCGAGCGTACTTTTCTTTAAAATTCTGTGATCATTAACATACTGCATTTTATATTCCTTTTTGCATCTTTGTCTGTTTCATCTCTCTGCATATTTATTTTTGCTGCTGATTGAATAATGAGTCCTATGAAGGTAGAGATACTAAGGCCCTGGATGTCGATTTTGAGTAGTCAGCTAATCAAATTGAAGAGGAAGAAGATGAGGATTGGGGATTGCCTCCTGATTTGTTGAGAATAGTGGAGCGGCAAGAGAGAGATAAAACAATATCAAGAGGAAACAAAGTTTGTTAACTTGGGCACTAGTGAAGAGAGAAAAAAGGTTAAGGTTGGCACTTGTATGCCAGCTAACGTCCGAGAAGAGTTGGTGGCCCTGTTGCAAGACTACCAAGTCATTTTCGCTTGGTCTTATTAGGATATGCCTGGATTGAACTCAGAAATTGTGTAACACAGGTTATTGTTGAATCCTGGATGTTCCCCGGTGAAACAAAAATTGAGGAGAATGATAGAAGAAGAGGTGAAGAAACAATTTGATGCGGGTTTTTTAGCCGTTGCTCGATATCCAAAATGGGTTGCCAAAATCGTGCTAGTCTCGAAAAAGGATGGAAACATTTGAATGTGCGTAGACTATTGAGATCTAAATCGAGCTAATCCAAAGGATAATTTTCCTTTACTGCACATTGACGTTCTGGTGGATAATACAACTTGTTTTGCCTTAGTATCTTTCATGGACGGGTTTTCAGGGTATAATCAAATAAAAATGGCACCAGAGGACATGGACAACATGACTTTCCTTACTCTACGAGGAATCTTCTATTATAAGATGATGTCATTTTGGATAAAAAAATACTGGGGCAACATATCATCGGGCTATGGTGGCATTGTTCCATGACATGATGCATTAGGAGATTGAGGTCTATGTAGATGACATGATTGAAAAATAAAAAATGGAGGAAAACTTAGTCAATTTGTGGAAGTTGTTTGAGCGACTACATAAATACAAGTTGAGATTGAATCCCACGAAGGATTCATCATGGAAGTATGAGAGATTGAATCCTACAAACAAGAATCAAGATTCAAGATCTCAAGAATCAGGATCAAGATTCAAGACTCAAGATTCAAGAATGAAGAAAAGACTCAATTAAGATAAGTATTAAAAAGTTTTTCAAAACTTTGAATAGCACATGAGTTTTTGACAAAACCTTTACCAAAGAGTTTTTACTCTCTGGTAATCGATTACCAGTAGCAAAATGAGTTTGAAAATGTTTTCAAACTGAATTTACAACGTTCCAAATATTTTCAAAAGGCTGTAATCGATTACAATGTTTTGGTAATCGATTACCAGTGTCCTTGAATGTTGAAATTCAAATTTAAAAGTGAAGAGTCACATTGTTTCACTCATAAACTTTGTGTAATCGATTACACATATTTGGTAATCGATTACCAGTGTTTGTTTCTGAAAAATCTAAAGATGTAACTCTTCAAAAAGGTTTTGACTCTTTCAAATGGGTTTTAAGTTTTTCTAAAAGATATAAATCTTCTGAATGACTTTCTTGACCAGACATGAAGAGTCTATAAAAGCAAGGCTTTGTTTTGCATTTTGAATCAATCATTCCAAGTCTTTCTAACAACCTCTTACAATCCTTTACAAGCCTTGAATTTCTTTGAACTTCTTCTTCTCTGTACCAAAAGTTTTTTGGTTTTTCCAAACCTTGAAAACTTGTGTTATTCATCCTTTTCATTCTCTTCTCCCTTTGCCAAAAAGAATTCGCCAAGGACTAATCGCCTGAATTCTTTTTGTGTCTCTCTTCTCCCTTTTCCAAAAGAAGGAAGGACTAACCGCCTGAATTCTTTTGTGTCTCCCTTCTCCCTTGTCAAAGAATTCAAAACGACACAGTCTGATAATTCTTTTGATTCTTCCCATTCCCTAATACAAAAGCGTTCAAAGGTTTAACCGCCTGAGAATTCTTTTGTATCCCCATTCACAAAGTATCAAAGGTGTAACAGCCTGAGATCTTTGTCTTAACACATTGGAGGTAGTATTTTGAGTGACTACATTAACCTCTCATACTTCCTTTTAAGTTATTGCTCTATCCTTATTTCCCAATCTAAGTAAGTCTCTACATTATCCTTCCCATGGAAGTATGAGAGGTTAATGTTAGCCTCTTGAGGCTTTCTTTCCTTTCGTCTCCTATGGGAGTGAGGTCTAAGATGTGACCTATGCCTTCCTTCATAATAGTCACGAAGTTCTTCACTTAGGCTCTTGCAAGAGTCATGACTACTATAGGAGACATGATTTTCTTTTCTTAACTCTTTTATTTACCTTCTTTCTTCTTTCCTTTTTTGTTCGCTCTCATCTTGATTTATTTCTACCCTCTCTTTTCCTTTTTCTTTCCATAACTTGAGGGAACTCAACTCATCTAAGATTCTAGATAGAGGGTCCTTGTGACTAGTACCCTCACCATTAACACTAGATGAATGATGACTCATGTTGGTTCCTAAGTTCTGGTTCTTTCTTGTTGGGGGTTTGCAAAAGTAAAATCTAGGGTTCAAAAGAACTCAAGATAAGCATGATAAGCAAGAAGAAAGTATTATGCAATAACAAGATAAACTAGGCGTGACTAGTAAAGAAAATAAGCTATGAAAGTAAGCAAGAAATTAAAGTCCAAGAAATGTAAACTAGGCAGATCCTAAGAGTGTTTAGATGACCACATTTAAGGTTCCCAACAAAACACTCACTATCCTAAGGGAAAAATTGCTTAAAATTATTACACACAAATGGAAGTTTGGTAACCTATTGGAGGCTCCCAACACACTTCTAATGAAAGGCATTTTTGTTACAAAATTTGAAAGCAATGAAGGTAAGTAAATTGCCAATTACAAAGTTAAAAAAAATTTCTCAATGTTTGTGGCTGTTCTCTCTTTGGTGTTTCACTTAATTTGGAGTGCTTCTTAGTCCAATAGCTCTTAAGGTGGCTGACCCCTTGCTTCTTGACTCAAATTCTTCAAGGGATGACATCGATCCTCCTTTCCAATTTTCTATATGACAACTCACAAACGAGGAAACAAAGAGACAAGCAATAACCAAAGACAAAAAATGAAATGAAAGCTAAAACAATAGAGTTTTAACAAGACAAATTTTCAAGGATTATTCAACAATTAAAGCAATGAAAAACACATAAAAGCAAGCTAGGACTCAAATTGAAACCTAGAAAGGCTCTAGAGTAGAGTAAAAAAGAACTAAAAAAAAGACTCAAGAAACCTCTAGTTTTGGAATTTTTTTCACACTACTTTTCAATTGAAATTTCAGAACTAAGATTGCTATAAAATAAGCACCAATTATAGAACAAATTTTGAGCCAAAACAACAAGTACACTTTCCTTTCACTTTTATTCTAGACACTGATTTTCCTTCCAAATTGTGTGATTTTTCTTATTTTTTCCTTTTATCCAAATCACTTGGTTCTTTTTTTCTAATTTTTTTCCAGATATATATAAAATTCAATAAAAACGTTCAGCTCAAAATTCAAAGTATTAAAGGCATGGTGGAGTTAAGAACACAATGTGCCAAAACTGACTGCAACCAAAATATCAACCTACAAATCAAGAGTAGTGTTTATGTGCTTAAGGCTTGGATAGTTACAATTTGTGTTTGCTTATGCTAAATTGTCTTGAATAACACAATTTAAGAGAGTTTAAGACTTATTTTGATTCACAAATCCTTCCACAACTCAATTTCTTCATAGGCATCATATAGGAAACTTAGAAAATAAAAAAAAAAGGTTTAATAACAAGACTACTTCTAGGAATTGATTTAGAACATATTATGAACTAAATAACATGCATGAATTAGACTCAAAATTCAAATGATAGACTAAGAATTTCAAGAATACATGAACAAATGTATCTAGAATTCAATCAACAAAATCCAAATTAAACACAAAATTAGAACATAATGTTACAATTATTATGACTATACATGACTTTAAGACAACATGGATTAAGTGATTTACACTTAGATTTTTTTGTTTTTTTTTTCTAATCAATATTTTGCAAGAAAATTGAGATCAAAAGGTTTAGCACAAGAAGATTATGTCTAAAAATGATAGAACCTAAACTCAACATAAAAACATGACTCAAGAGTAGATCTATAAAATTTGAACCATAGAAATGAAAGAATAAGTGTAGATCTAACATTTAATCGGTTTATTTTTTGGATCTACTCTAAATAGAACCAAACCACAAGACAATGGAGGATATAAATGGATAATAAGATGAAGAACAAGGAATTAAATTGAATTGACCGAACAAAAAGATAGAGGAAGCAAAAGAACATCACCTAGTCGAAGATGCCCTTGATACCACATGATGTAGCTCCATGTGAAGTTTGTAGCCTTGGATATTCTTCATCAATTGAGTCCTTTGCTTCTTGAAGATGAATGGTAGCGGAATGGAGGAGGAAAAAAGATGATTGGAGACGCCACTTCATGGAGAAGATGAGTCATGAACAAGCTCACCACCATAGGAAGCCATGGATAAGAGCTTGAATGTAGGAGAAGATGAGTGGAGGGAGAATGAGAGAAGGAGCACAAAATTTTATGCCTTAAATGTGGTCTGAACTTTGAAGTTTAATTCTCAAATGATCAAATTTGAAAAAATGCACACACAAGGCCTCTATTGATAGCTTAAGTGCCACATAAAATTGGAGGGAAATTTGAATTTTTATTCAAATTTCACTTGAATTTGAATTTGAATTGGTGGAACCAAAATTTCACTAATTATGATTAGTGAATTTTAGTTATGGTTCATCCCACTAATCCAAGATCAAGACCTAGATTCTCCATTAAGTGTGCTTAGGTGTCATGAGGCATGTAAAGCATGAAGGACATGCACAAAGTGTGACTATATGATGTGGTAATAGGGTGTAGCAAGCAAATGCCTACCTCCCCCTTAAGATGGTCCAAAATTTAATTGGATTTGACTTCTCCCAATTCAATTAAATTTATCTCCCAACACACATACATCAAATAGTGCACTTAATGCATGTGAAATTGCAAAATTATCTCTAATACAAAAACTAGTCTAGGTGCCCTAAAATACAAGACTGAAAAATCCTACATTACTAGGGTACCCTCTTATGGACCTTGTGGCCTCAATAACTTATGAAGGGGTGAATTAATTTTCCACTAACAAACTTTTAACCCCCTTCTAAAAGAGATAGGCTCAGAATGCATAAGAAGTAGTAATCAATTTAATAATGTTCTTTAAACATGCAAGACACAATTGATTACAACAAAATAAATAAGATAAGGGAAGAGAGAATGCAAACACAGTTTTATACTGGTTTGGCAAATTACGTGCCTACGTCCAGTACTCAAGCAATCCACTTGAGATTTTCCACTCCCTTTGTAAAAATCCGTTTACAAAGTCTGAACCACACAAGGACAACCCTTCCTTTGTGTTCAGCATTCTTACAACTTAAGAGACCCTTAATCCCTTAATCAATCGCTTTGAATGAGAAGAAAGAAAAAAGAATTATCTCTTGAAGAGAAGGATATTACAATTGAAGTCCATGGAGAAACTCTTAATGAATTTGCAAGTGTTTGCCCAAGAATTTCTTTTGAGAGAGCATTTGACAATGAAGTTCTCTTGGAATCTCTCTCATTTCCTCTTAAGAGGATAAGAAATTTTGAATAAGCAAAACTCTCTCTTCAAAATTCGTTCCCAAGTCACCTATTTATAGGCCTTTGATGGCCATTCACAAATCCAATCAAAAGATGTGACTATTAGCAGATTTTCTGAAAACTCTCCACTGGTAATCAATTACAATGTTTGTGTAATCGATTACACAATTATAATTTGAAGGGTTATGACTTTTGAATTTGAATTTCTAGAGTTCTGTTGCTGGTAATCATTTACAAACATATGGTAATCAATTACATGTCCTAAAATTCAAATTCAAAACCCTTTTCAACAGCTTTTTTTCAACCTTTCCTTCTGGTAATCGATTACACTTCCTAGTAATCGATTACCAGAGCCTTGCATGACTTTGAAACCCTTTGTTTTGAGGCAAGGCTTGATCTTTATTGAATCTTGAAACAAGGCTTTGTTTGTTGAAGCAATCTTGAATTAATCTCGAAGCAAATGCTTATCCTTTGAAGCGGCCTTGTTTGATTCTTCTTTGGCATCATCAAAATTCATGTATTCATACATTCACATTCTCCCCCTTTTTGATGATGACAATCAAGTGATTTCATTTCAACATCATCAAGATATGCATGATTCACATTCTCCCCCTTTTTCAAGCAAATTCTTTTTGACATCATCAAAACCTACATGGTTTACATTCTCCCCCTTTTTGATGATGACAACCATTATCCAAGGCTTGATCTTTTTGACATCATCAAAATCTTCATGATTTACATTCTCTCCCTTTTTGATGATGACAACCACCTGTAGGTTAGGAGCAACAACAAAGAAAAAATATCTATTTGCATATAGTTTACTCCCCCCTTGGTTTTGCAATGATTTCTTATATGAGACAATTGAAGATTTCATATTTTTTTTCATATATAAAAAGTTGTCTCATAAAGAATAGATAATTTTTCCTTACTATTTTATCTTTTATCTTTCTCTCCCCCTTTGTCAACATAAAAAACAAATCATGAATAGAGAGGAGAAAAATGTTACCTCTTGTTGCAATGTATGAGAATCAAGTGATACCAAAAGGCATTAAAACAATCATTCAATATTAATCAAGCAAAAACAACTACAATAACACATCAATCAAAAACACAATCAATCAAACACACAATCAAAAGCAATCAACAAAACACAATCAAAAACAATTATTAAAGACAATCATCAAATACAATTAAACATAATCAATCAAACACACAATCAAAAGCAATCATCAAAACATAATAAAAAACAATTATCAAAGACAATCAACATAACTATCAATCATAATCATCAAAGACAATAAAAAATTTAAGCAGAAAACAAGCATCAAAACTCAATCAAAAGTTAACAATCATAGACAAAAATCATCAAAAGTAATCAATCAAAGACAAGTGTGTTGGTATCATTTGATATTACTTTTTGGGCTTGTTGGTCAAGTGGCCTTTGTTTGTTGTCTCCATAAATCATATATTCACTTTTCTTGGGATTCAATTTTCTTGGGGAGAAGCGTGACCTTTGTTTGTTGTCTTCATAAATCACATATTCATTTATCTTGGGGAGAAATATGAATAAACTTTGATGCATGCCATGTGTTTTGAGAAATTGCTATCAATGTATCTACTTTGCTCTTCTCCGTTTTCATAGTCTTTCATCATGATACCCAGACTTATGATTTTATTCTCTGAATCACTTGAAGAATTTATGACATTATCTTCCCAAGTAATGTATCCTTTCTTTTCTTTCTTATCTTTGAAATTCCTCTTGTTAGATTTTTTATTTTTCTTTTGAAGACAGGACAATTGAATCTCATGTGCCCAGATTGATCGCATTCAACATTTTGGGGCTAAGGAGGAATCTTCTTCTTTCTTCTTTCATCATCATCTTCTTTCTTCTCTAGTTTTTTTTTATGTAGTTGCATTTCTCTCTACCATTGTAGGAATAAAGGAATCAAATTCAATGACTTCCTATATCTTTAAATCTATGGCTTCTATAAAGATCTGCATTCGGGTTTTCCAATAATGATAACCCTTACCATTGAACATAAGAGCCTATTGATAGAATTTCCCTCAGGAAATTGAAATTTGGATGAGGCCATATCTATTCTTGAAGTTTTTAAACTTTATACAAGAATCTTGCTCTGATACCACTTGTTGGACCTTGTGGCCTCACTAACTTACGAAGGGGTGAATTAATTTTTCACTAACAAAATTTTAACCCCCTTCTAAAAGAGATAGGCTCAGAATGCAGAAGAAGTAGCAATCAATTTAATAATGTTCTTTAAACATGGAAGACACAATTGATTGCAACAAAATAAATAAGATAAGGGAAGAGAGAATGCAAACACAATTTTATACTAGTTCGGAAAATTATGTGCCTACGTCCAGTACTCAAGCAATCCACTTGAGATTTTCAACTCCCTCTGTAAAAATCCGTTTACAAAGTCTGAATCACATAGGGACAACCCTTCCTTGTATTCAGCATTCTTACAACTTAAGAGACCCTTAGTCCCTTAATAAATCTCTTTGAATGAGAAGAAAAAAAGAAGAATTCTCTCCTGAAGAGAAGGATATTACAATTGAAGTCCATGGAGAAATTCTTAATGGATTTGCATGTGTTTGTCCAAGAGTTTCTTTTGAGAGAGCATTTGACAATGAAGTTCTCTTGGAATCTCTCTCATTTCCTTTTGAGAGGATAAAATATTTTGAACAAGCAAAATTCTCTCTTCAAAATTTTTGCCCAAGTCACCTATTTATAGGCCTTTGATGACCATTCACAAATTCAATCAAAAGAAGTGATTGTTGGCAGATTTTCTGAAAACTCTCCACTAGTAATCGATTACAATATTTGTGTAATCGATTACACAGTTATACTTTCAAGGGTTATGACTTTTGAATTTGAATTTCTAGAGTTCCGTTGTTGGTAATCCATTACAAACATATGGTAATCAATTACATGTCCTAAAATTCAAATTCAAAATCCTTTTCAACAGCTCTTTTTCAACCTTCCCTTCTGATAACCGATTACACTTCCTAGTAATTGATTACCAGAGCCTTGCATGACTTTGAAACCCTTTGTTTTGAGGCAAGGCTTGATCTTTAGTGATCTTGAAACAAGGTTTTGTTTGTTGAAGCGATCTTGAATTAATCTTGAAGCAAATGTTTATCCTTTGAAGCGGCCTTGTTTGATTCTTCTTTGGCATCATCAAAATTCATGTATTCATACATTCATATTCTCCCCCCTTTTGATGATAACAATAAAGTGATTTCATTTCGACATCATCAAGATATGCATGATTCACATTCTCCCCCTTTATCAAGCAAATTCTTTTTGACATCATCAAAACCTGCATGATTTACACCCTCCCTACACTATGAAGCCCTAAATACAAGGCTCAAAAATAATGAAATCCTAATCTAATATGTACAAAGATAAGTGCGCTCATACTGAGCTCATGGGCCTAAAATCTACCTTAAGACTCATGAGAATCCTAAGCGAGCTCAATTTTCTTGTAGTGAGATAATAATTTCCATGCAACTTGACATATGTTGCATAGTTCCATTTGATATATAGTACTTTGGATGTAATATATGTTTCAAACTATCAATGCATTACTACAAAAAGGTCTTTTAACGACAGTTAAAAAACCCTTTTAACGATGGTTTACAACCATCGTTGTATGTAAAGTTGTTAAAAATGAAACATTTTTAATGATGGTTGTTATAGTAACCGTTGTAAAAAGTAAAATGTTTCTAAGACGATCATACACATAAAATCGTCTTAAAAGGTGATATCAGACGTGACATTTTAAGATGGTTATTAGTAATAACTGTCTTAGAAAGTGAACTTTCTAAGACGATTCTCAATTAATAACCGTCTTAGAATGTATATTTTCTAAGATGGTTTTCAATTGAAAACTGTCTTAAAATATCGTATGAGACATGACTTTCTAAGACAGTTTTTGGCTAATAACCGTCTTAGAATATGTACACATTAAAAAAATGTCATACATTAAAAACCTGGTTATTGCACATAATACAACCTAAGACTTTCTCAAATAAACATATGGTTTTACCCATCATTACCTACCTAGGTGGTTCAAGATAGATTTAAAAACTAAGCATACCTCAAGTGTGGTGCCCCTTCTAGTCTAGCAAAATAGCATTGAACAAAAAATTCGAAGGGTCTAATATATATTGAACTGAGATCATGTATTAGCCATTAATTCATGATAAAAAGGTACTTCAACAACTACAAACTTCCGACATTAATTAATAAAGAAAAAGAGAGAACATTCCACTAAAGCCAAATCTAGTTCCAAATATAACAATTGATGTTTGCCTCAAGATACACAGCAAATTTCCAGCATAAAACATTTGTTTTCTACAACACTCAGGCAACCTCAAAAAATATTCTAGAATAGAAAATAATCAAAATTATAATATAATCCATTTATATAATCTGTTGAAATGACATGCAAATTAAACAAACAATAAATTTAAAGCTAAAACCAAATAAAAATGTTTTCAAATGAATGAGCCAATGAGATATGCCCTGTAGAAAGCTCCAACACTTCCAAATGAATAGCATTAGAAATGTCACTCAGCGGGAAAAGAAATTGCGTCATAATCTGCTTCTATGTTTAATGCCTATTGCCCAATTTAATCATGCCACCGGTAATAGACTTTGGGGTGATGATCTTCCAAATTATTTTGAAACAGGATAGTTTACAAACACTTCTTGCTTAAAATCAAAATTATAAAAATTCATTTTTCTCATGTACTATTGTGTTAGGTTAGGGTGCAATGAATTGTCTGCAGTTACTGTTGCAACTCCATGACATGCAGTCCCTAAATTTATTTTACAATATTTTTTAAAAAGAATAAAGAACTTAATGGTGGTAATCTTCTCGGTTATAAAAAAAGGACCTTAACCAATTGCATGATAACGCTAAGTTAACAATACAGCCAAATAAATTAATATATTTTGAAACTTTTAATTAACACCTTATCCCTATGAATTCAAAAACTTTTACTTAGATGCCTAGATGCAACTTATTATGTATAAGATAATGATGCTCCTGTGGTATACTAGATATACGGATTAAATTAAATAAATAAAAAATAAAACTTAGTTATTAAATATTTAAATTTTTTTAAAACATAAATATACTTACAAAATAATTTAAACATTAGTTATATTGTTGTTGCGAAGAGATAAAGAGGTAAGAAACAGATTACATGTTTCGTAGCCCAACCCACAAACTAGGGGTCCAACTAATTTCATTCAAATAAAAGGTTACTAATTTTATTTAATTTATTATAAATTTACTATTCCAGCTAATTAAACCATTTAATCTTTATTAAAACTTTACAAATAAAATAAAAGTTTATGACGACATATGTTAAATATGATTATAATTAATGTGTTATTAAATGATATATATATATATATATATATATATATATATATATATATATTACAAACCTTATACAAATATTATTAATATAAAATTTATTAAAACTAATGAAGGTTAAATTAAATATTATTTTCACTAAAACTTATAAGAACTAAATTAAGAGGGCCATAAAATTTTTGTACATGGTGGTTTGACTTAAAAGTAAGTGGGGTTATATGCGGTATTTAGTTAATTTTATTTATGAAGAATCTTTTGTTAATATTATTTCTTTGTGTGTTGAGTTTTTGTGTATGATAGATTAATTTTTGTACGTGGATTGGGTGTAAATTTTAACTTAAGAATTAAGTTAAGGTTAATTTTTTGTCAAAATCATGCTAAAAAAAGTTTCCTAAATAGTGAGTTTCTTTAAATATTTATTTTCATGCATATTTAATAAATTTCTTGCTAATTGAAAAATACTAGTAGTTAAAAAAGAATGTACTTATAGTTTAGCATGAGAATCACATAATGCTGATTGTCGCAAGTCAACAAGACGAATTGAATCCTTTGAACTGCTATATGCCAACGTATTACAATGTGCAGGGTGAAATTCTGGTGATGTTGTAACCTCTGCAATAATAATATCTAGGGGTCAAGGCTCAACCAATACTTTTAAAATGGAACTGAGCAGCCAAAAAAACAGAAAGCAAATTATTATATGTTAAAAGATACTTTATACCAGTTTCATTAAAATAATACAACCCCCCACCTCACCCCCACCCCGCAATAGGTATCAATAAAAACAGATCCACAAAACAAGAAATTTGGCAGAATGATAGAGAAAAAAAATTGTGGTTCTATATTAAACCTTTTTTTGCTTAAAAATAGTTAACAATCACAAGCTCAGATAATCAATGGGTGACAGTAACTGTAAAAAAGTAAGGCCATCATACTCAGTCTTTTACCAATTACTCATCAAACAAATGAAATTTTTTCCTTAAATGGACAAGGTTTGGTTGATATCCTTTATTCTACCATGGCATGCACCTTATTGCTTAAAATAAATTGTTAACAAAATAACTTGAGAGCTTAGTCTAATATCCAAACCAAGACTTCTGCAACATCCTAATATCAAAACATAACATAGCCAACATAAAGAAATATCTAAAGGTTACTAAGAAATACATAGTATACAGTACCAAGCTAGGATCGAGATGACATTGTCCTATGCCAAGTGAAGTACTTAACAGAGTTTTTACCAGGTTCTAAAAAGGTGTAGTGAAAAAAATCAGATATAGGATCCCATAAATAGCTTTCAACAAAACCAAGCACTATAGATAGAGACAATTTTAAAAAGCTTATAATCTCACAGCACTTTGGAGAGTCATTATAATCTCACAGCACTTTGCCTAAGCAGAGACAAATGAATTAATTAGATTATAAACTTGGAAGGCGGAAAAACAAAATGAGGGAAAAAGAAGGTTATTGTATATTGTAACACCAACTAGTCTTTAAAAATCAAAAGCTGCCAATACAACACGTCTTAAGCAAAGGCTACATTCAATGTTGGCACAATGAGCAACTTCAACCTGTTGCAGCAACAATAGAACAAAGTTGAAAAGGACCTGTTCCCCAACAGGTTAAAGCTAATTATGATGCCTCAGTACACAAGAATATAGGTATGGTTTAGGAGTTGCTTATATAGCTTCCAACAACAATGTTTATAGGAAGAACTGTCAAACCAAGGCAAGCAAGAAATTAAACTTACCACAGGTGGGTTGTCTAGTGCACTGGTTGCCCATAGTCGTCTTTTATACTTTTCATGACCGGTAAAACTCCTAATAGGATCTAAACGTGGTAACAGTATCATAGACATAACATAAAAAGAGTGGCAGAGCTTGAAAATATTTATTGGAATAACTAAACTATGATATCAATTCTTAAGAATGAAGGAATAACATCATTAAAGTTTTTGAGATAGTTAAACGTCTTTATGTTAAGAATTTTGCTAATGAGTGTCTTAGGAGTACTAAATTTTTTATATAAAAAAACAATAAAATCATGTTAACACTTAATAACATTAAAGGAGAAACCACAATCAACAAGAAATCTGAAACATGAACATAAAGGAGAAACAACATTTAATTTCCATTAGGAATTAATTCAGTTTTGGGGTATAATCTTTAGTACTACAACATTCCACCAATTTTCCCTTACAAGTTTGACAGCTTGGTCAAATTTCCAATTGAATGTAGAAGTGAACCAGTTAAGCCTTTATTGTGAGAGAGGTCTCTACAAATCAGAAACAAGGAAATCAAAAGTGATGAAATCATAAATAATTTATTGTAGAAGCATGCTGAATGCAATAAATTAAAGACCTATAGCGTCTCCAATTCAAACACTAACCCGATATCTTCTGAAAGCTCGCCTTTTATATCCAAGCCTGTTAATCTTCTGAAATACTTGCTAGCAAGCAAGTTAATATCAAATTAAATCTACAAATTAACAACTTTGAAAGGACATTCAGAATAGATATATGTGTGTATACTACATGGAAGTAACTCGTGACGCGAAGGGTTAATAACCTTAAATGGATACCACATTTAGAGTAGTGAGTAGTTTCCAACATCACCAAACTGATCAAGATCATCAATCCCTCAACAACTCCACCACAAGCAGCAGCTCTCGATCCTCCAGACAAGAACAAAACTATCCCTACCCACAAGAAGACGACGAAGAATGCTTCAACTTTTTCATGGATGAAGAAGACTTATCCTCGTCTTCTTCCAGGCACTACTATCCCTATCAACCCCACCCTTCCTCCACTACCGGCATCGATGATGCCTTCCCCTTCGAGTTCTCCTCCGGCTAGTGGGCTCGAGACATCCTCCTCGAAACCGCACGTGTCGTTGTCTACAAGAACACCACCCGCCTCCAACAACTCATGTGGATGCTAAACAAGCTCAGCTCCCCCTACGACGACACCGACCAGAAACTAGCCTCGTACTTCCTCCAAACCTTCTTCAGCCACATCACCCAAGCCGGGGATCGAACCTACAAAACCTTAGCTTCAGCTTCAAAGAAAACATGCTCCTTCAAATCAACCCGCAAAACATGCTCCTTCGTCACCGCCGGCACCACCGCACAGAAGGTCATGAAGGAAATCAAAGCCAGAATGGAGAAGGAGGCTGATTTGGACATTGGATTGGAAGGGTTTGAGTTCGTCAAAGGGTTTGAAGAGTGTTTGAGGTGGTTTAGGGTTTACTTTGAAGCCTTGGACAGGATTTTTCCGAGGACGAGCAACGAGCATTTGATGCTTGAGAGGGAGGCGGGGAGGGCAATGGTGGACCTGGTGGCGTGTTCTCTGGTAGAGTCTGTAGAGAGGTGGGGGGTTTGGGTTTTTTATGGTTCCACTGGAGGATAGGAGAATGGGGGCGGAGGAACGGACATGAAGGTGGCGTTGGGGCGAAGGTGGAGATAGGGAAAAGGGAAGAAGAAGAAGGGGAACAGACGCAAAGAAGAAGAGGAACGAACGTGAAGAAGAACGGACGCGAGCCATGTATAAAATTAAAATTGCTCAAATTCAAAGACGAGTCCGCTACAAAATTCACAATATTTACAAAATTGCCACTGTTATACAAACAAAAACAGTTATTATTAGACAACCGTCTTAAATACTGCGTCGTAAAAAATATTGTGATGGTTTATTTATAGGATAAAATGAATCATTTTGAAGATTGTGGTGTAAATATTGTGAATAGGATAAAATGTCAATTACATTTTGTAAATATTGTGGTGTAATTCTAATTCTAATTCACAATATTCACAATATTTACAAAATTGCCACCCATATGTTTAGGTTGTATTTGAGAAAGCATATTGTGACTATTGTGGTGTAATTCTAATTCTATCAAAAATGTAATTGGCTTATTGGTGCAAAGTATAATTATAGGATAAAATGAATCATTTTGAAGATTGTGGTGTAAATAGGAATAAATGAGAAAGGAAAATTATATAAAAACTAGAGAAAGATTAATGTGTTTTTTATATAAAAAAATATTGTTTTGGTGGGGAAAAAATGCAAAAACACACTTCGTGGCTGTTTCTTACCCACTAGAAAAAGAAAAAAATGTGAAAAAAATGAACTTTGCTGTGATTTTTAACCTCCACAAATTTTCTGACGAATTTACCAATGTTGATCTTAAAACCACCACAAATTGTTTCTGTCATTGGTACTTCTAGCAGTTGAGTCTGACTGTTAAAAATATATTTTGTGTGGTGGTTTTAATGGTAAAAAATATTATTTTTACCATCACAAATTGTTGACTTTTTTAATGGAATATTAATTAATATCATATTTTAATAAGTTTGAGAACTCAAATCTTGATTGATCCTTACATATAAAATAATTATATATGTTGGGAGAAGAATGCCTATATTGTATGCACCTATTCCGATGAAGATTAATCAATGACTGACTACTTATTACAATTTCATGGTTAGAAAAAAAAATTAATCAGTTTAATTACTGGGCACGCGCATGACATTAATATCATATTTAATAAGTTTAATTACCCGTGTTAATGTGTGTTAATATTCTAATATGTATAATTACCCGTCCAAGGGGCTCAGTCCATGACATCTGCATATCACATTCAGCTTGCACTGCACACACTCAGCGTCACAATCACGAACAACATAAGATATCATAAAACCCGTAACTCCAGTCCCAACCATCACGGCTTTCAAAGCAAACATGCAAACAGAAGCAAAGCAACAAAAATTGTTGAAGGGTAAATCCCCCCTTGATCATGATCCCGGTGAAGCAAAGAAGAGTGATCAACCCTCACAATTCCTTTGTGGTTTATGTTTTAATGACAAACCAGTGTCTCAAATGTTCAAAGAAGGTAAGTGTAACCACCCCTTTTGTACTCACTGCATATCCAAACACGTGGCTACTCAGATGCACCAAAACATTCTCAAGGTGATGTGTCCAAACCCTAACTGTCCCGTGGAATTGAAGCCCGAATATTTTCACAACATTTTGGCCAGTGAAGTCATTGTTAGATGGGAAACCGTGAGGTGTGAGTCTTTGATTGTTGGGTTGGAGAAGACCTACTGTCCCTTCAAGGACTGTTCTGTTTTGTTGGTGAATGATGGAGAAAAAGATGTGATCAGTGCTGAGTGCCCCTCTTGTCATAGGCTATTTTGCGCACGGTGTAAGGTTCCTTGGCATGGAATTATGAGTTGTGAAGAATTCCAAGAGATAGAAAGGAGCAAAGATGAAATAGTGTTGAAAAACTAATGGATGTGAACACATTATCTGCAGGTTGTGTTTTGTATCATTGATTATTTTCATGGCTTTTGACTTGCATTCTATGTACTATTGTAATCACTGTATTATATATATATATATATAAAAGTTTGTTAATACATTCTCTGTTAGAGTATTTTAATTTGTTTGATATATCAAATTATTTGGACTAAAAATTCAATTACTTTTTTTATAATAAATTTATTTAGGAATAATATGTTAATTTAATATTTATATTTTTAAAACTTATTTATTTCTCTCTCCTCTTCCTAAATATTTTTTAATTTTAATTTTAAAAACATAAACATTAAATTATATTGGGTGAGACAAGGGAGAGGAGAGAATAAGTGAAGGAAAGAAATAAATGAATTTTAAAATATAAACATGAAAATATCATATTATTCTTAAATAAAATTATTATCACAAAAGAAGAAGTTGGATTTTTGGTATAAATAATTTGGTATAGGTTGTTAAAATACTCTAACATGAGAATATGTCAGCAAACTCATATATATATATTATATATATATATATATATATATATATATATATATATATATATATATATATTATAAATGCTTATTTTCAGATGGGTGGGTTCTCTTATGTAGGCTGATAAAATCTTTGTTCATATCAAATGCTTGATAATTTCTCTCTTTGCTTAATGCAATATGATACCAATGGGATATTACTTAGTTGGTTGAGTAACGTGTGTAAGTATTGTAAAGATCTTGATATCATGTTCAATTCCTAGAGATTAAAAAGAGGATCACTCCATAACAACTTTGCCACCGTCACCGCAAACATCTTCCTCTGCAACTGCCCCACAATAGTAACCTCGATCCATAAGATCTGTGTTGCACTACAGTACTTCGTCATCCCATTTCCTCCACCACTACATCACGTTGTTAGGAACTAGGAATTGCATATCGCACACCCCACCCCATCAAGATCAAATCACCCCTAGTCAAGAACCTGGATTTCTCGTTTTTCAATTTTATTGTTGGTTTGGTCCTAATAAGTGAGGGGGTTGCAAAGAAGGTTGCGGGGAGGTGGGGGGGGAGGGAGTGTTTGAGAGAGGAAAGGTTGGACTTATGAACACAAGGAGGGGGGCAAAAAGGTTTTGGTCTGATAGGAGTGTTGGAAATAAGGCTTTTATGTTTAGGAAAAGTGTTTAGGAATATTGGAGACTTTGAATAGAAACTTGATAGGAAGGAGAATTCTTTATGGAGGAGAGAACTTTGTATTTTTGCTTGATACAAATGTGTAGGATTACATCTCTATTTATACTACTCTAAGGAGAACTCTAGACACACTAATTCTAGAGAGTTCTCAACTCTAGAGATCCAAAGAGTATTCTAGAGAATATTACAACCATAAGAAATATCTAGACACTCCAAACACTACAAGAATTCTCTAGAAACATGACCCATAATTACTTAAGCCCAAAATAACTAAGTCCAAGGAACCAAATAATTAATTTGGGCCCAAATCAAGTTTATATTTCAACATCCCCCCTTAAACTTGATTTGTGACTCCAAGCATACTCCTTAGCTTCACGAAAGTTTCCAACTTAAGTGGCTTTGCGAAAATGTCGGCAGTTTGATCTTGAGACATCACATACTTCAACTTTACCTCCTTCTTCTCAATGCATTCTCTTATGAAGTGGTAACGGGTGTCGATGTGCTTACTTTTTTCATGAAAGACTGGATTCTTTGCCAAAGCGAGTGCTGATTTATTGTCAACACATATTTCCATAGGTTCTTCTTGTGGCATTTTTAACTCTTTCAACAAGTTCCTTAGCCAAATTGCATGACAAACGCATGATGTGGCAGCGACATACTCGGCTTCACAAGTTGATAGTGTGACTATTGGTTGCTTCTTTGACATCCAAGTGAAAGCAGTATCCCCATAAAGAACACAAAACCAGTAGTGCTCTTTCTATCATCCAAGTCTCCACTCCAATCGCTATCACTATAGCCAACAATGTTATAATTGTCAGAAGAGTAATAGTGCAAGCCAAAGTTTGTTGTACCTTTGATGTATCGAAGGATTCTCTTTGCCGTCTTGAAGTGAGTTGTGGTTGGAGCTTCCATGTAGCGACTTACTACTCCTACAGCATAGAGAATATCCGGCCTTGTACATGTCAAGTAACGTAAACTTCCAATCAAACTTTTGTAAAGAGTTGGATCCACATTCTCTCCTTTTTCATGCTTGCTCAACTTGCTGCCACATTCCATCGGGGTGCCAAATGGATTGGCGTCATCCATCTTGAACTTCTTAAGGACTTCTTTGGCATAGCCTTCTTGGGTGATGAAAATTCCTTTGTCTTCTTGTTTTACTTCGATGCCGAGATAATATGCCATGAGCCCCATATTCGTCATCTCAAATTCATTTGACATATCTTTCTTGAACTCTTCAAACATGCTTGGATTATTCCCTGTAAAGATCAAGTCATCTACATACAAACACACAATCAAAATATCTCCACTTTGCGCTTTGATATAGAGTGCACGCTCATATGGACACTTGATGAAGTTCTTGTCTTGAAAGTACTTGTCGATTCGAACATTCCAAGCTCTCGGTGCTTGCTTGAGACCGTACAACACCTTCTTCAACTTCAAGACTTTTCCTTCTTGCCCTTTTACTTCATAGCCCAGTGGTTGCTCAATATAGACTTCTTCTTCGAGAAAACCATTCAAGAAGGCTGACTTCACATCCATTTGATAGATCTTCCATTTATTTTGGGCTGCCAAAGAAATGATCAGTCTAATAGTTTCAAGACGAGCAACAGGAGCAAATACCTCATCATAGTCAATTCCTTGTCTTTGACTATAGCCTTTATCCACCAATCTTGCTTTGTATCTCTCCACTTCTCCTTTAGCATTCTTCTTTGCCTTGTACACCCATCTTACTCCAATTGCTTTGTGTCCTCGTGGAAGTGTAGTAAGTTCCCACATATCATTCTTCGTGATTGACTTGATTTCTTCGTCCATGGCGTCTTTCCACTTTATGTTTTCCACCGCTTCTTGATAGCTTAGAGGCTCACAATCACCAAAAAGACAAAAGAGGTTAATGTCGTTTAGGTTTTTGGTTACCTCATAAATCTCTTCAATGCTCCTTAGTCGCGGTGTCCTCTCACTTGAACTTGTTTCATCCAGCCTTGGTGTCGGTGAGGCAGGTGGTGTAATATGTTCCTCTATGATTGGTTGTTCAATTTCATCATCTTCTTCAAAATAAGGAAGAAAATCATACTTATCTTCTTGAACACTCCAATCCCAACAATCTTCTTCGTCGAACTCCATGTCGCGACTTATGACGATCTTTCTACTATTTGGATTATAGAGCTTGTACCCCTTGGATCTTGAGTCGTAACCCACAAACACATACTTCTCGCTTTTATCATCGAGCTTTGTCCTCTTTTTGTCTGGAACATGGGTATAGGCAATGCTTCCAAACACTTTGAGGTGAGAGATCCCGGGCTTCCTTCCACTCCATGCTTCTTGTGGTGTCTTCTCATGCACGCTTCTTGTTGGGGAACGGTTTGTTAGGTAAACTGCACATGCCACTACTTCAGCCCAAAACTCCTTCGGCATCTTCTTGCTCTTGAGCATGCTTCGCACCATGTTAAGTATGGTCTGGTTCTTTCTCTCTGCTACTCCATTTTGTTGTGGCGATCTTGGCACTGTCAGTGGGCGACGAATTCCATGGTCTTCACAATATTTGTTGAACTTATTTTAAGTGAACTCTCCTCCTCGATCAGATCTCATGGCCTTGATGGAAAGACCACTTTTTTTCTCCACGAGGGCTTTGAACTTCTTAAAGTTTTCAAACACTTCTGATTTCTCCTTCAAGAAATAAACCCAGGTTTTTCTAGAATAATCATCAATAAAGAGGAGAAAGTACTTATTCTTACCAAATGAATTGGGTTTGATTGGTCCACAAACATCGGTGTGTATGAGCTCTAGCGGCTTTGTTGCTCTTGTTGTTGATTCCTTTGGAAAACTTTTACGAAATTGCTTCCCAATTAGACATCCTTCGCAAAGTTGGTCTGGGTGGTTGATGCTAGGCAAGCCTCTCACCATCTCCTTCTTCGCTA
The DNA here is from genome assembly GCF_000004515.6 of Glycine max. NCBI lineage: Eukaryota > Viridiplantae > Streptophyta > Magnoliopsida > Fabales > Fabaceae > Glycine > Glycine max. Next base: position 29,151,287 of record NC_038247.2, read on the forward strand.
AACATTCTAGACCGTCGAAGTTGAGGTGCCCAAACCGTAGATGCCATAGCCACGAAGAGTCGGTATAGCAAGCCTTGAGACACTTTGCCACATCATTTTGAATGTTCAAGAGGAACATTCTATTCTTTGACATAGGCACCTTAGCAATCAAGTTATGTCTACAATCTCTTAAGAAAAGACTATGTTCTTTCAAATGGATGTCATAGCCTTTCTCTAATAATTGTCCCAAGCTCAAAATATTATTCTTCATGTTAGGCACATAGTAGACATTGGATATGAATTGATGACTCCCATTCTTCAAACGTATGAGAATTTTACCTTTGCCTTTGACTGGTATCTTTGAGTCGTCTCCAAATGAGACATCGCCAGTTGCCGCTTCATTGATCTCCACGAACATGCTTTTATCGCCGCACATGTGGTTGCTTGTGCCGGTGTCGAGGTACCACTTGTTTCTTTTCTCTTCAAGTTTGTTTTGGCACGCGAGTAGCAAAGTTTCTTCTTCTCCGCCTTTCTCTTCTACAAAGTTAGCTTTCTCTTCAACCTTCTTCGAGAATCTACACTCGGATGCATAGTGACCAATCTTGTTGCAATTGAAACACTTGATTTGTGATTTGTCATACCTCGACCATGAATTTCCTCTTCCACGACCTCTTGTTACTTGTGGATTCCAACTTCTTTCTCCATTGTTGAATTTGTTGGAGTGGCTTTTGTAACCACCTCTTCCTTCTCCTCCATGTCCTCGTCCACGTCCACGATCTTGGCCGCGACCTCGTCCTTTTTGGCTCTTGTAATTTGCATAGTTTGCTTCCTTTACGTTGAGTTGTAGTAGTTGCTCCGTAGCCTCCTTTTGTTTAATTTTTCTCTTTTGTTTTTCTTCGTATGCTTGTAAGGAACCCATGAGTTGCTCAATAGTCATGGTCTTTAAATCCTTGTTTTCTTCAATGTTGGTAACAATGAAGTCAAAACTTGGATTTAAAGTTCGAAGTATTTTTTCCATGACCTTCACCTCATCATCATCTTCACCATTTCTTTTAAGTTGATTGACTACGGCCAATACTCGAGAAAAATAATCAGAAATTGACTCGGACTCCTCCATAAACAAACGCTCAAAGTCACCTCTAAGAGTTTGAAGACGAATCTTTTTTACCTGCTCAACTCCTTTGTTGCAAGTTTGAAGCTTATCTCATGCTTCTTTGGCCGTCGTTGCGTTGGATATCTTCTCAAATGTATCTTCATCCACCGATTGATAAATGAGAAAGAGAGCTTTCTTGTCTCTCTTTCTTGACTCCTTCAACGTCTCCTTTACACCTTGGCTTAGCGAGGCTTCATCTTGCTCCTCGAAGCCATTCTCTACGATATCCCACACATCTTGAGCTCCTAGTAGCGCCTTCATCTTGATACTCCAATTATCATAGTTGTTCTTTGTGAGCATCGGCATTTGGAAAGGAAAACCTCCATTCGCCATCTTTTGAGGATCTTGAAGCTCTGATACCACTTTGTTGGAAATAAGGCTTTTATGTTTAGGAAAAGTGTTTAGGAATATTGGAGACTTTGAATAGAAACTTGATAGGAAGGAGAATTCTTTATGGAGGAGAGAACTTTGTATTTTTGCTTGATACAAATGTGTAGGATTACATCTCTATTTATACTACTCTAAGGAGAACTCTAGACACACTAATTCTAGAGAGTTCTCAACTCTAGAGATCCAAAGAGTATTCTAGAGAATATTACAACCATAAGAAATATCTAGACACTCCAAACACTACAAGAATTCTCTAGAAACATGACCCATAATTACTTAAGCCCAAAATAACTAAGTCCAAGGAACCAAATAATTAATTTGGGCCCAAATCAAGTTTATATTTCAACAAGGAGAGGGTTCCAAGGAAGGGGAGGAAGGGTTACAAAAACAATAAAAATATGATTTGTTGTTGTATAGTGTACAATGAAATCGTATTTTCATTACGCACATAGAGGTGAAAAAAAGTAATAACAAAAATGTGATTTTATTATGCACAATAATAGAATCATATTTTCGTTATTATTTTTTTCACTCCAACTCAACAACGGCAACAAGATTTCATTAAGAAAACACATTTCCATTAAGAAAACACATGCATTTCCAGTATTTTTGTGCAAGGGATAATTTTGAAATATGACTAAAAGACACCCATGTTTTATAACACAAATTATAGTGATAAAAAATATATCACTCCGTATTTGACTAAGTTATATTTAGATAATTATAAAAGAATATCATGTTGGTTTAGAGTATAGTTCGAAAACAAAGGTAAAACTGTTTATAATTGGTATTTTAAAATGGTCAAAATGAACAAAATTATTAAGCTAGACTATCTGTAAATGTCAGTCATATAAGACGTACGGGATGGAATAATTTAATAAGTTCATATAATTGTTAATTATGAGAGTACATGTGGATAATTATGTGTAATTGTTTTTTACAGTAGTTTTCAAATGAATGAAAATTAATTTTTTTAACATTATATCATAAAATGACATTTATAAAGGCTAGGATTTAAAACGATTAGATGAAAATAATGAGTAACATGGAAACTAAATGTTATATGTTCGTAATACATCATTATTGATTAAGTTTTATAATTCTTATTATAGTTTTTTATATTTTAAAAAGTTTTATTTCGATTTTCTTTATTTTTTTCCAAATTTTCATTTTGATACATAAGTTTTAAAAGTATGATTTTATTCTTTTATGTTTCCAAAAAAAATTATTTTGATCATTTTATTCATTTTTCATTAAAAATGTCAGTGTTATATCAATCTTCTATATTTTGAAATAATTAATTATTTGGCTTAAATATATTTTTCACACACACTTGTAATATACCCTTTTTCCTATTGTTACCTATTAAAATTTGTTTATTATTTTGCTATCTAATCTTTTTAAATTTTTGCCTTTGTGATGAGAATCTTAAAACTACCCAAATATAAGGACCTATAACCAGGTGTAGGACCAAACAGTCAGTGGATATTTTTCACCAAATGGTAGCAGACATACTTAACAATACCCAAGTGGAGAAGGATGAAGGCTCAGCGGTAGAGACACTACTAAGAATATTAATTTGTGAATGTATGTGTATGAACATTTCGATGATGCCAAGATATAAGCAACACAAGATTACTTCAAGTCAAAATTCAAGATCAAGAGAAAGATAAGACTTAGTTTATTTTTGTTAAAAGAATCTTTTATTGGTTAAAAGGGTTTGACCTCAAAAACATGATTTTCAAATGATTATAAAAAGTTTTGAAATATTTTATCATTGCTATAATAAGTATTTTTTCACTGGGTAATCGATTACCTAGCATTATAATCGATTACTAGAGGCAAATTACTATAGAGCAAAAAAGTTTAAAATTTGAAATTTAAAAGTTGTAATTGATTACCACTTTCTTGTAATCGATTACCACTAACGAAGCTTCAGAAATTCAAAATGAAAAGTCATGACCCCTCAATGTATAACTATGTAATCGATTACCAAGAAGTTGTAATCGATTACCAGTGAAAGTATTTTAAAAAAATATTCTTAAAAGTCACATCTTTTCAAAAGTTTTTAAAAACACCACCAAAGGCCTATAAATATGTGACTTGTCTATGGAAATCTTTAGAGTTTTTCATAACCTTATTGTCTTATTCTCTCAGAAACAAATCATTATCCAAACACTTGCAAATCAATTGAGTATTCTTCTAAGATCTTTAACTTGTATCATCTTCTTTAAAAGAGACAAAAACTTTTGTACTTACTAAAAATAATTGTTGGGATCAAGAGACTGTTTGTCTCTTGAATTGTGAAAATCCTAAACCCAAGGGAGAGGAATCACTAGGTGGTTCAGAAGTTGTAAAAGAGTTTTACAAAGATAGGAAAAATCTCAAGTGGTTTGCTTGAGTTTGCATTTCTTTCTTCCTTTATCTCAGTTATTTTATTGCATTTTACTTTATCTTGTGCATTTAAAAGAACATTATTAAATTGATTGTTTTTTCTTATTCTTCATTCTGAGCCTATCATATATCATTTAAAAGGGGACTAAAATTTGTTAGTAAGAAAATTTTAAAACTTAATTCACCCCTCTCTTAAGTTATTGAAGCCACTTGTATAACAAGTGGTATCAATGCTTGATTCTTGTATAAAGTTTAGAAAGTTTAGAAGTCTCATCAAACTTTCTATTTCCCGAAGGAAACTACATTAATAGGCCTCCTATATTTAATGGTGTGGGTTATCATTATTGGATAACCTGTATGCAAATCTTCATAGAGGTTATAGACTTAAACATCTGGGAAGCCATTGAAATTGGTCCTTACATCCCTACAATGATAGTAGGAAATGCAACTATAGAAAAACCCAGGGAACAATGGGATGAAGAGGAAAGAAGAATGGTATAATATAACTTAAAGGCAAAAAATATAATTACTTTTGCATTAGGCATGAATGAATACTTTAGAGTCTCAAATTGTAAGAATGCAAAAGGAATGTGGGATACATTACAAGTAACCCATGAAGGAACAACTGATGTAAAGAGATCTAGAATAAACTCCCTCACACATGAATATAAACTTTTTAGAATGAATCAAAACGACTACATACAAGATATGCAAAAGAGATTTACACATATAGTTAATCATCAAAATGAAAAATAGTCTCTTGATCACAACAATTCTTTTCAGAAAGTACATAAGTTTTTCTCTCTTTTAGAGAACATGACACAAGTTGAAGATCTTCATTCAGAAAGAAAAGAAAAGGCAACAGAAGCGTCAACAAACTTCAGTGTCTTGGAAGCGACAAAGTTGGACAACCACGACACTTCTCTACGCCATTGCACTCGATCATCCCTACTGTCGCAACCTACCCTTCGACGGGAGGGCGACGCGTGACTCGCGGGTGCGTGTTTCAAGAAAGGCATACGCGCGGAGTCGCCACCAACGTTTATTTGAGGAAAACGTCGGAAAAAACGGAAAAGACGTGATCTACGAACTTTAAGTGAAAGGTTCGGGAGTTGTATTTATGCACGGGGAAGGTATTAGCACCCCACGCGTCCGTCACAAGAGACGACAACCTTTAATTAAATGTGCAAACATGACTTCAATTTTTATGTTCCCTTTTACGTCTTTATTTCTTTTTGTACTTTTTATACTTTTTATCTTTTTGTGGTCGACGAGGGGGTTTCCCTTGCTCCTACGTATTCCTTAATTGCGATAAGGAAATTAGACATACGTAGTTCTTTGTGAACAAAGTGTTTGGTTAAGTTGTCTTTATTCTTTTTGCAAGACATGTTTTTATTGAATGAAAGGTCATTTAAGGCGTCGGACCATTAAACAAACTTTCGATTCTTTTGAAAAGAGAGAAGACATTAAGGCATTGGACCATTTAATGTTCTCTTTATTTTTTTGAAAGAGGTAATATAGCTACATGTTGATTTTAGCCCCTTTTGAAATTTACACTTAATCGATAAAAGCGGAAAAGACCATTTCAAGGCTTTGGACCTTTGAAAATGGCTTTTTTAGGCAACGTCAAAAGTTTGGTTTATGAATTGATTTTAGCCTTAGTTTCACTTTGGTTATTAGTCGATTCGATTAAGAAAGAGAAATCCCAAAGGAAAATGTCCGATTGATTCTTTTTGATTTATTTTACTAAAAGATATTTTTGATTATTATATTATTATTTTACCCTCTTTTTTTTTTGGCTTCCAACGTAGTTACAGCATGACCGAACGGTCGGATTTCATTTTAACAGAAACTAACGGATATTACAATTTAAATGATCGGTGGAAATTTATTTTATTTTTTGATTAGATGAGAAAATGACTTAAGCAAATGACTAAAGCACGTCAAAAGGGGGTACGGAAAGTAAATAAAATGAAAATAAAAAGCACGTAAAAACAAATGGGGACCACCACGGGTACATAGAATGAATTGAAAAGCTTGATTTGGAAACTTACCCGTTGAAGATCGAAGAACGATGACGAACGAACGAAGAACGTCGAAGAACGACTAAAAATCTTCGCGAAAATCCCCACGGAAATGTTACGGAAACCTTACGAAAGTGCCTCGGCTCGGATTTTCTTCACGGAACCAATTTTTTTCACTAATTTCAAGTGATCCTTGAATTACCAGGAGGGTTGAACGAAATTCCACTTCATTTCTCCCCCTATTTATAGGAAAATGGGGGAGATGCTTTCCACCTAGCTCGCCTAGGCGAGCAAGGTGACTTCCTCCAGAAGCAACCGCCTTCTGGAGGAATCTTCTGGAGGGGCCAAGTGGGCCTGGTTGCTATTTGCACCCCATTTCTGCTAAATACACCCCCCTGCCCTTTTTTTTGGTGATTCTTTTTTGTAAAGTTATGGAAACTTATGAATTTCGTAACGATACCTGTTTTCTTTCCGTAATGTTACGGAATCTTGCGGATTACATAATCATCCCCTTTTTGACTTACAGAATGTTACAGAACCTCACGAATTGTGTAACGATGCTTCCTTTTGAGTTCTGGCATGTCACGGAACTTCACAAATTGCCTGACGATGGGTGCCAAGTACCTCAAAATGGTTAAATGAAAGTTGCATGCCACCAAGCAAAGGTCCCCAGACGAAATTAGGGTATGAAAGTTGCCCCTCTTTACTTGTCTTTTATTGGAGATAAAAGGGAAGTAAAGATAAGACACTAATTTCATTCGAGCGAAACACCTTTCGGCCAGTGAACCTTTCTGTCAGCGGAACCTGCAAAAATCTGAAAATGATCAGTACCGACACATCATCCTGATACTGTCGAATTTGTTCCTCTCGGTTGATACAAGATGCAGAATGACCATAATTTGTCTCCGCATTTTGTTGGACACGATCGCCTCTGGGTGGCAAAAAGATGTGCGGAATGACAAAGGGCACAAAATTTGTCTCTGCGCGTTTATCACCCAACTTGCGAAATCTGAATGGTAAAGGGCGCAAAATCTATTTCTACGCGTTTACCCACTCAGCTTGCTGTTCCTGAATGATAAAGGGCGCAAAACATGTATCTGCAGGTTTATCCACTCAGCTTGTTGTTCCTGACTGATAAAGGGGTGCGCGTTTATCACCCTACTTGCTTGTTCCTGAATGATAAAGGGCGCAGAATATGAATCTGCGTGTTTACCCACTCAGCTTGCTATCATGCTTTGAGTCTTAGAGATAGCAACAGAAAGTTTATACGGATAACCACTCGGGTATCTCCGCCTGTCAGCGTGACTCAAACGTCAGTATGACAGATCTTGTGAGCGCGGAAGATGACGTAAATCTTCGCGTGTCAACGGGCTTGTTGGGCCGCGATTGAAAAAGGGTGCAGAAGACGACGTTAGTCTCTGCATGCTATCAGGCTTTCTGTCTTACAGATAGCAAAATAATGTTTATACGGATAACCACTCGGGTATTTCCGCCCGTCAGCGTGACTCAAATGTCAGGATGACAAATCTTGTGAGCGCGGAAGATGACATAAATCTCCGCGTGTCAACGGGCTTGTTGGGCCGCGATTGACGAAGGGTGCAGAAGACGATGTTAGTCTCTGAATGCTATCAGGCTTTCTGTCTTACAGATAGCAAAAGAATGTTTATACGGATAACCACTCGGGTATTTCCGCCCGTCAGCGTGACTCAAATGTCAGGATGACAGATCTTGTGAGCACAGAAGATGACGTAAATCTCCGCGTGTCAACGGGCTTGTTGGGCCGTGATTGACGAAGGGTGCAGAAGACGACGTTAATCTCTGCATGCTATCAGGCTTTCTGTCTTACAGATAGTAAAAGAATGTTTATACGGATAACCACTCGGGTATTTCCGCCCGTCAGCGTGACTCAAATGTCAGTATGACAGATCTTGTGAGCGCGGAAGATGACGCAAATCTCCGCGTGTCAACGGGCTTGTTGGGCCGCGGTTGACGAAGGGTGCAGAAGACGACGTTAATCTCTGCATGCTATCAGGCTTTGTGTCTTACAGATAGCAAAAGAATGTTTATAAAGATAACCACTCAGGTATTTCCGCCCGTCAGCGTGACTCAAATGTCAATATGACAGATCTTGTGAGCGCGGAAGATGACATAAATCTCCGCGTGTCAACGGGCTTGTTGGGCCGCGATTGACGAAGGGTGCAGAAGACAACGTTAGTCTCTACATGCTATCAGGCTTTTTGTTTTACAGATAGCAAAAGAAAGTTTTGAAAGTGCAGACAACCACTTGGGTATCTCCGCATGTCACGTGACTCCAGTGTCAGTATGACAGAAATTGTGGGGCGGCCGACAAAAGCGAGGCTCTTGCTCCTACGTATCCTCAAATGAGGAATTCAGACCTACGTAGTTCTGGATAACTTGTGAGACTAAAAATAGTCTCGGTGTTTTCTTCACTAAAATGCGAACATGCTTTAGTAAAGAGACAAATATTCCAAATGATTAGAGCAACATATGCTTTTTGGGAGAAAAACAATGTGTCTACCGGGGAAGGAGAGTACGCTGATGAAATCCTCCCATAACCTCAAATGAGATTTTGGATATTAGCATTTCGTTTCTAAATGACCATTTAGAGGAAACACTAGGTTCAACAAAAATAGAAGAAAATCACTCAAAGTGTATCAATCTCACACAGGTAAGTGTTTCATCCTAATTCCGAACCATAGATATGTCATGACTTGACTTTGCAAATCATTTCCTATCAAATCAAAGATTACATGCGCGATCATGGATCAATAGGACTTTTCTTGGGAATGGGTTCTTTTGGTGGGAAATTTGGCTTTGAGTTTTCTGGCCTTTTTCTTTTCTGTTTTTGTTTTACTCGAGGCAAACAAGTCATCGACGCACAAGATTTTGGTTGGCAATCCAAGGGAGAAAACCACTTTAGGTCGTGGTTTCCTTTCCTTCTTTTTGTTTATTTGGTGACAATTCTGTATTGTTCAGATATCGTCAGGTCCAACGACCTTTCTGCACATTTCCTCTGTTTTCCTTCGATCCTTGATCGGGAATTTTCTTTCCTTCCTTTTCTTTCTCCCACTCTTTGATTTGGGAATTTTCCTTCTTTTCTTTTTTTGCTTTCTCCCGCTCTTTTTCTTCCGAGGGTAAGGATTGACATTCTCACCTTGGGTCAAGGTTTATGGTAAGTTGGGATTTTAGCTCAAGGCTTGTAGCACGGTTGGACATGATATATGTCAGGGTTTGGTTTAGTTCAAGGATAAAAGGGGATGTCTCACATTATTTCCATGACACAAATGCAACAATGATGATTTGGAAATTGTATGCAAAACTAGTCATGCATGCACCTATGCGGACACTCAAGTGTCAAACTTTTATGGTCATGTGATGCTAGGGCTCATGACTCATTTCCTCTATTTTAAGTCAACCCAATGTTTCCAAAAATATTTTCTTTTATCAATTTGTGCATTTATCCGAGTCCATTTTGGGTCTTCGGGAAAAATTTTCACAGCATTCACCCTTCAGGTGTATACACCTTTTTTCTCAAAAACTAGTCATGATCAGTAAATTTTTCAAAGAAAAGTTGGAAGTCATCTCTTTTCAAAAGCATGTTGGTTTTTCAGCTAGACAACTTATTTTTCTCTTTTCTCTTTTTCTTTTATCATTATCATTTGTTTATTTCTTTTTCTTGTTTGTTTTTGTTTTTTCCTTTTCTTTTCTTCCATGAGGTATTTTGCTACCTAAACATGTGTATATTTTTGTGAGGTAATTTTGCTATATACATGCATATCCAAGGTATCTTGCTACCTAAACATACATATATATTTTGTGAGGTATTTTTTGTTTACATACATGCATATCTAAGGTATTTTCTACCTAAACATACATATATATATATTTTGTGAGGTATGACTACCTTTCGAGCTTGTGCTTGATTTATTTAAATTCCTAGGATCATGATCAACTAGGTGTGTCCTACTATGACTTGAGAAACAAAAGTGATCAAATAACAAGCAGAGATTTAAAAGGTACTAGGTTGCCTCCTAGTAGCGCTTCTTTAACGTCTTGAGTTGGACGCATGATGACTTGTCGGTGACGGACCTAGTACTTTGCTTACCTTTGGCTTTGGAATATGGTCACCTATTGGTCGGCCATGTGTCGTATGGAATGCTCTAACCTTTTTGTGGATGAGCAGAGATGAACTCTAGAGGTGGTGGCGGTGCGTTTGTTGCCCGTTGCCAGCCATCCCTAGGTTGTTGTGGTGTTTCGCCCTGCGCCTGCCTGGGGGTGCAATACTTCTTGATGAAGGCTTGATAAGTAGGGGACCTGATGACCTTGCCGGGGGTGACAGGCACTCCGTAGAACTGACAAAAGCACGTAATCAGAGCTGGAAACCCCAAGACCCTGTTGGACTTCTCCGGGTCCACTGGGAGTCTTGCGAGCACGATCCCTGCAAATAGTGGATGGTATAAGAAATCAGTTGAACCATATGCATACTTACCTATGTCAGGACGACACAAACCAACTGATACATCCGCAGGGGGAGATCGGCATTGCGGTCACTGGGAAGAACATTGCTAAGTAGCAACGTCATCCATATCTGTGTAAGAGTGGTCATGTTCGTGCGCATGATCCACACTTGTCTCTTTGTAGCGGCACGGGTGAAATCTTGCCTCGGTATGCATAGTAGCTGCGTGATAGCCTCCCTCTCTGGTTGTGCTCGCACAGTTGGCCCTCCTCCAATATCAGGGGGTGGCCCAGGAAAAAGAACTGATAAAGGGAAACTGCTATCCCCTTAACCGGGAGCGCAAGTCTCGATTAAGCATTAAGGGTAGAGGACCTTAAATTATCTTAAGGTGTGGATGTAGAGCCCACTGAAAGTGAGGACGCGTAGCCCTCTAAAGGCGAGGGCGTGCAGCCCTCTGAAGTTCAGGACGTGTCACCTTTTGAAGGCGAGGCAGTGTAGTCCTATGATGGCGAGGACGCGCAGTCCTCTAAAGGTGAGGGCATGTCGCCCTACGAAGGCGAGGGCGTGTAGCCCTCTGAAGGTGAGGACATGTAGTCCTCTGAAGATGAGGGCATGTAGTCCTCGGAGCTAAGGGCGTGTAGCCCTCTGAAGGTGAGGACGTGAAGTCCTCTGAAGGTGAGGGCGTGCAGCCCTCTAAAGGTGAGGACGTGAAGTCCTCTGAAGGTGAGGGCATGCAGCCCTCTGAAGGCGAGGACGTGCAGTCCTCTGAAGATGAGGGTACTAGTACCCAAGGGTCCATCCTTATGAGAAAGCAAGAGATCGACTCATCGAGGGAGCCGGTGATCCCAAATTCAAAAGATTTGGACATTTAGATGTTGGAAATCTATGATGTTTAGGGATGCAGATGCATGCAACCTTTGTTGTGAAATTTGGTAAATGCGGACTTCATATGAAACAATGCAATGTAATGGAAAGTTTGTACAATGTTCATGACATTCTTTCCTTATTTTATGATTTTGAAATTTTTTTTTTTGGAAAACACAGATTGACTGTCCTTTTGAAAGAGGTGATAATTCATGCAACCTCATCCTATCTTTTGCAAATCTCTCCGGGAACTCCCTTAGAGTGTACGTTCTGTTTGAATTCCAGGGCTTGTCTCCCCCCCTTTTTCTATTTTAAAAACATCGATGGGTGAGAACTTTTGATCAGCTCCTGTGTTCACTTGAGGCTCATGCACGATGCCCCTCATTGCCCCAGTGTAAGGCTTTGAGGTACCAATTGTTATCTTTTGTCATGACCTTACAGCTGGGAACCTATTGGGTGAGAACTTCTAATCTGCCCCTAGGTTCACTTGAGGTTCATGCACGGTGCCCCTCATTGCCCCAGTGTAGGGCTTTGAGGTATCCATCTTTGTTTTGTCTTCATAACCTTGTAGCAAGGAAGAAATAATAAAAGCGGTTGATTCTCGCAAAAAGAATTTTTCAAGGACGACAAATAGTTGAAGGATTTTTCAGTTGATGGATTAAGTCAAATGACACCTATGTAGAAGCAAGATGTTTTGATGTCTTGATGATGCTAAAGGATCAAGTGCTTCTAAGTTTTATTCAAGACAAGAATCCAAGAAAATCAAGATATATGATCAAGATGATCTCTAGAATCTTTAGGAAGAAGTTTCCAAATTGAAAAAACAAAAGGTTTGACCAAAGAATTCTATCATTCCAAATTGAGATTTTCTCTCTAGTAATCGATTACCAGCAGCTGAAAATGTTTATAACAGTCACTAGAAATTTGAATTCAAAATTTATAATGTGTAATTGATTACGCATGGATGGTAATTGATTAGCAACAATTTATTGAACGTTTTAATTCAAATTTTAAAGCCTGTAATCAATTACAAAAGTCTTGTAATCGATTACCAGAGGGGATTTTCAGAAAATAATTTCGAAAAGTCACATCTATTCAAATGTTTTATGAATGGCCATCAAAGGTCTATTTATATGTGACTTGGAAACACGAATTTAAGGAGAGTTTTCTTTGCCCAAAAAGTTTTATCCTCTCAAAAGATTAAGAGAGTTTTTCTGAACTGAAATGTCTTATCCTCTCAAAAAGATTCCTTGGTCAACCACTTGCATATTCAATAAGGAATTTTGATTGATCTTCATTGTACAATCTATCTCTTTCATGAGAGATTTCTTCTTCTCTTCTTCTTACTTCTGAAAAGGGATTAAGAGGCTGAGAGTCTCTTGTTGTAGAGGATTCTTGAACACAAGGGAAGGGTTGTCCCTGTGTGGTTCAACTTTGTAAAAGGAGTTTTACAAAGAGAGTGGAAAATCTCAAGTGGGTTGCTTGAGGACTGGACGTAGTACGGGAAGTGGCCGAACCAGTATAAATCAAGTTTGCATTCCTCTCTTCCCTTAAACTTCTTTTATTTATTGCTATTTATCTTTTGCTTTAGAGAAGTTTATTTTGAATTGTCTTCTAAGGGTGCATTGTTAATCCAAAAAGAGAGAGTGAAAGTTTAATTGGGGAATAGTCTTTGTATCTTAATTCAACCCCTCCCTTCTGAGGCCATTTGTCCAACATCCTATTCTTGATAACTCACTTCTCTCTAAAAAGACAAACTTTCCGGAATGAGGTCACATGAACGTCTTGAAAACACAGTCAATCAAATGCTTTTTTTTTTCTTTTTCTTTTTGAACTTTTTTTTAAACTTATTTGTTTTGAACTTTACTCGTTGTTTTACGGCACCCCCACCAACGTGCAAGGTGAGTAATTTCTGATTGAACGGTCTTGGAAGTCAGCACTTAGGAGCGCATGTCGCTCGAGCAAACAAACCAATGGCCTACACTTACATTCCGGTGGAAGTTGAATAAGCAAAGATGTGTTTCTGAAAGGATGAGAGACAAGGATGTCAAATTCATCCATTATTTAGCATTTGTAATTATGGTTTACAATAATGGCATAAACTTGAAAATCCTGATGAGTCATTAGAGACATCTAACAACATCTTTCAAAATTGCCCCATGTGTGGTGTTGTTTGTCAATGTTAGGATTCACAAGCGATTCTCCTCAAATTTCAGCCAGACCACATCAATTTAGACTTTGCACCTTACGCTTCAGGGTCATACAATGCTCAATGGAATGCCCCGGGGCTCCTCCATGATAAGCACACATTGTGTTCGAGCCGTACCCTCGGAAAAATGGAGGTTGAGGAACCTTGGTTGGGGTTATGGCTACCATTGTAGTATTTAGCATAGGACACCAGAATTGGGGTGAATTCTATAGGCTTTTTTGCTGCAAAATTCCTTTCTTGGTTGGTGTTTTGGTTTGTGCTAAAGGTGGTGTTCGTCATTGGAAGTGTGGTAGACAGGCTTTGTGGTTGATTTAGGGATGGCCTTTGTGGATAACTGGGTGGTGGGTAAGAAGAGGGTTTGTTATTGGCTGAGTAATGACATTGTTGGGTTGGTGGGAAACTTGGCCGTATAGGAATGGCAGTCACAACATGGGTTTCTCCCTCCTTCTCATCCTCTTCATTTGCCCCAGTTTTCTCATTCCTCAAAGCAGGATGATTAATTTTGACTCTTTTCAGACCCACTTCGATCCTTTCGTTGGCGAAGACCAAATCTGTAAAACTTGAAGGTGTGTAACCCACCATTTTTCATAGTAGAACACCGGTCATGTGTCTACTATCATTGTGATAATCTCTTTCTCTGTTATTGGGGGTGCTACTTGAGTTGCCAAGTCTGTCCATCTTTGGGCGTATTCTTTGAAAGATTTGTGCCCCCTTTTTGCACATGTTCTATAGTTGCATCCTATCCGGAGCCATATCAGAATTGTACTGACACTGCCTAACGAAGGCAACCATTAGGTCCTTCCAAGAATGGACTCGGGAAGGTTCCTAAGTTAGTATACCAGGTGACAATTGTCCTACTAAGACTTTCTTAGGAAAAATGTATCAACAGTTTCTCATCTTTTGCGTATACCCCCATCTTCCGACAATACATCTTTAGATGGTTCTTGGAGCAAGTAGTCCCCTTGTACTTTTCAAAGTCTGGCACCTTGAACTTGGGAATGACCATGTTTGGGTATTAGGAACAACTCTTCTAGGTTAGCAAAGGCATAATCTTCACCTCCTTCAATGGCCCTGAGCCTTTCCTTTAGATGATCCACCTTTCCCTTTTCAGGCATAGCAGGAGGGGCTCTTCCCACCGCAAAATGCAAGGGTTGTGGTTGTGGGTGAAACTGAGGGCCCTCCAAAGTGTTTGGCATGGGTATACCACCAACTGCTTTCCCTTCAGTGGCATATCCGAGGCAAGGCTCGAAGTCGGTTAGATTGTGGTGGGGAATTTCATGTGCCTCCCCCATGGGTTGAGAGACATGTGCATGATCTATTTTGGGGTTGTTGGCTCTCAATGAGTATGGGTGCGGAGTTATTGACATCCTCATTGGGAGTGTACGCCACATTGGGAGGCAAGCCATATGGCGGGAAGGTATGCTTGTTTTGAATTTGCACATCATGTGGTCATCCATACTTCCCAAATCTTTGCCTACCATATTTGAGGTTGGATGATACATTTGCTTGAGCCAGATGGGGGCATTGGGTTCGCCTTAGCGACAGTGCTGGTAGCAGCAACTATAACCGCATTGGCTTCCATTATCTTTTTCATGCTCATCATGGCCTCCATCATTGTGGCCATTTGCTCTTTTCATGGCCTCCATGTCGGCCTTCATCTGCTCTTGCACCTTCTCTCCTTCACCCATTACTCTAGCTCTAACACGGGTTTGGTAAGGGCGCCATAAAGCGTGTTCTTTTCTTTTTGATAACAATGATTAAGTTCGTTTTTATTTTATATTTATTATATATATATATATATATATTTTATTATTATTATTTTATTTTATTTTTTGTTTTTTCATTCAAGGAAAGAATGCAATGAGCAATGCAACCAATGAAAAGCATGGATGTATGCGAATGATGCACAATTGAAGTATTGCGAATTTTTACGCAGGATATGGGGTTGAATCAATTTAGATTTTCAACATGGTCCATGACATCTTTGTCAAGGTGAAACTGGAAGCAACAAGGACATCAATAGTCCTAAATGTGTTTGGCAGTAGAAGAAGCAGCGATGTAACTCGATTCATCTTTTGCCCCAATTTTTGCAAGATGGTTACTTCCATACTTCAACTTGACTTGATGAACCTTTTTTGAAAAGCATGAGCTTAATTCAACCCTATAATCCAAGGAATGGCAATTCTGATTGCCAATACTTCAACAACCTTTCATAGGGATGAATGACTCGAGCATACTTTAAGCTATGCATGGAAAATGTAATTATGAAATTGAGATGCCCGAAGAAACATCATTTCCTGGTTAACCATGCATTAGGTACCATGTTCACTCATTTTGTTTTTAAGCGAAACGGGTTTATGATCCCAACATGGTTGGCTCATGGTACCGAATATATGCAACCAAGAATGTATCATAAATTTTCATGCTTCCCTTTTTGTTTTTGTTTTGTAGAGGAAAATGCAAGGATCACACATGAGCGAACATGAAAACAAAAGGTATGCATTTTGTAGAACAAAAAGCATGTTGAACGCATATGCATGATGATGCAATGACTCATGCAAAATGTGAGGCTGGAATATGATGACGGACAATTGCAGGAACGATATGTTCATTATGATGCCATGAAGAGATGTTTATGCGATGCATGATATGAACGCATGCTAGAGATAAAATGCGGGAGTGATTTGATTCGCACTGATCTTTGAAGTAAAAGCACGGGATAAACTCATTTTATTCAGAAAGTTATAACTAGTCAAGATCTGAGTGACAATACAAACTTCCTAGCGGTTTCTAATTATATGGGCCATTAAGTCTATCATATGCTAACAATAGCTGAGAAGTCCATGGATCTCCTCGGGGGCGGAGTAGGTGTCTACCATAGCTTTGGCTTGGCTAGCAATCGGGGAAGTTCTTGACTCCCATTCAAGGTAAGAGCAAATTGGTCCATCCACATGGTTGCCTTTTGGTGTAACGAGTCGATCACCCTTCCTCTAGCCTCCTTTTCCGGTACACTTGGGCATACTCGTCTGCCACCCTATGCTCGTGGGCCGTGGCTAGACTTAGTTCCTCTTGGTACTTGCTGATGATGGCTAACATGTTGGTCTCCGTCTCGCATAAACGCTGAGACAAACTTCTCTTGGACCTCGAGCAAGCCTTCAACTCATCCTTCAAGATCAAACTGTCTACCCGCGATTGGTCCCTTTCCTCCCTCCGGAGTTTAAGCTCATTGTTACTACCCCATAGAGCCCCTCGGAACTTGTTCCGGCCGTGCTCTTCCCTACGAGCCCTCTTGGTCTCTTGTTCCAAGGCCTTGGTGGTAGCTACATTTACATCCCTCAGTTCGACCTTCTCTTTTCGGATCCTAAGAGCCACTGATTTGAACCTTTCTTTGACTGTTTGAGCTTGCTCGAGTTCTGTCCTAAGAGCCTGCACCTCTTCGTCTTCCTCCGCTGCCTCAACTTCCTCCCTTTTAGCGGTTCTCAGACTTGGGAGCTAATCCAAACCTTGCACGTGGGCTTTCAACCACTCACGGCACCTCCAATGGGCCCATTGTTACTGCCTCTGAGCTCTTTGTCCTTCTTTTGTACCACCTCCCATGCCTTGCAGACCTTCTGAAGTGTCTCCATGTTGGTCTTATTGAAACCTCGTGAAATGACAGGTGCGAGCTCTTCCTCTAGTGGTGCCCCTCTCATCGGGTAGCCAAGTTGTCTTGTAGCAAGAACGAGATTGTAGCTGATGCAACCCCTCGTCCCCATCAAGGGAACATTTGGAAATCCTCCACACGAAATCAGAACTCCAGTTCTTCCTTCCTTCCATCGAGGGAACCAGTTGACGGATGCTCCTTCTTTGCTTGCTAAGAGTTGGTCCCAATTCGCCCCTCCTTTCTCTGTGCATGAACGGTAGCTTTCTAACGGGCAAGCATGCCTCACCTCTTGGCGAAAAAGGTGCGAAACTAACCATACATAAAGAGCTCAAGTACAGCAAACAATCCTTGTATTGCTCTTTTCACATCTTCGGTCGAAGGTGTCATATAGGTCGGCTAGCATAGCGACAACCGGGCTTTCCTTGTGGTTATGATAGGCGAGAAAAGTGTCGATCGCTGCCAGGTCCACCAACCCATCCACATTCGGAAAGAGGACTCCCCCAAAAATCAACAGTGTGAGAATATCTATGAACGGGGCCCACTCGCCTTTACCTGCCAAGATTCTTGATTTTGCCTCCAAACATTTTCTCAGTATTCCTAACCACCCCATTTTTGACTTGCTTTTGGTGGTCTAATTCCTGCGCCAAAATTTGGACTATTTTAGAAATTCTGGCCAATGAGGGGTAGAACCCTGAGAAGAGGTATGGTTTCCTTCCCCCTAGAGGACATCCTAGGATCTCTTCAAATTCTTCCACCATTGGTGATAGCTGGAAGTCCCCAAAGATGAAGCACCTCAACGGCTGATCATAATACTGGGCGAGGGACGCAATGGCCTCTGTGGAGACTTCTACCATGGCTAGGTCCCAGATTTTACCGTAAGCTTTACGAAAAGCTTGCCGCTGGAGCTGACCCATCAACTGCCCTAACTCTCTTAGACTGGTGATCCCTAGGCTCTTGACCTTGACTGGATAGAACCTCTTTTTAAGTGAAGGCTTTTGACTTGATCCCATGTTTTACTAAAGTGAAACAAAACCCAGTGCGAATCAAAACTCCGACATCTATTATGGGTGGAAATGGATGAATGCATGAAGAAATGCATATGACACAAATGCAATTTATGAATACAGGAGCCTGGGAAATTGTCTCCTTTTTAGATACAACGTCACAGTGCCCGACGTATGTATTTAAGAAGGTGACACGGACCCTCCGTTGGTTTTCCAATGTGCGTGATGCATATGCGAAAGGCGCAACATGGGAATGTACAATATGACAATATTCACAAAATATAAGCAAAAGGGTACATGACACTTATGCATGGCAGTGTGAAAAATGGCACGCAGCGTGTCCGCTCCGTGCCCCTATTCAACGGACCTATATGGGAGGGAGCTAACAAGGCTTTTAGTGATAATTCCCAAGGTGGTCATATCTCTCTTGATGGTCTCTAGAGGTATCATCCCCTTCGAAGAACATATTGCAGCAGTAGGGACTACTAGCAACAATACATTTTCAAAGAGGAAAACTCTAGATGAGGGTTCACTGTAATCAAGCAAGTCGGAGACCTAGCATGATCACAGATTCACCTCCACTCCTTATGTTCCCATGAACCTGGGTATAGGGCCCTTTTTCAACTCACAGTGTGTGCAAATAGTGTTGGTGTTTGTGTGCATCAAATGAATAAATATTTACCTCATGCATACATTTTGAAACACACTAAAAGCATCAAAGAGTTATATACAAAGAACGTAAGAAAAATAAAGGGAAGCCAATAAAGGAGAAAGTCATGATGAAACATTTGCACAAGATTAAATGGCCTAACTCTCAAAAAATAGTCCCCAGTGGAGTCGCCAACTGTCGCAACCTACCCTTCGGCGGGAGGGCGACGTGTGACTCGTGGGTGCGTGTTCCAAGAAAGGAATACGCGCGGAGTCGCCACCAACGTTTATTTGAGGAAAACGTCGGAAAAAACGGAAAAGACGTGATCTACGAACTTTAAGTGAAAGGTTCGGGAGTTGTATTTATGCACGGGGAAGGTATTAGCACCCCACGCGTCCGTCACAAGATACGACAACCTTTAATTAAATGTGCAAACATGACTTCAATTTTTATGTTCCCTTTTACGTCTTTATTTCTTTTTGTACTTTTTATACTTTTTATCTTTTTGTGGTCGACGAGGGGGTTTCCCTTGCTCCTACGTATTCCTTAATTGCGATAAGGAAATTAGACATACGTAGTTCTTTGTGAACAAAGTGTTTGGTTAAGTTGTCTTTATTCTTTTTGCAAGACATGTTTTTATTGAATGAAAGGTCATTTAAGGCGTCGGACCATTAAACAAACTTTCGATTCTTTTGAAAAGAGAGAAGACATTAAGGCATTGGACCATTTAATGTTCTCTTTATTTTTTTGAAAGAGGTAATATAGCTACATGTTGATTTTAGCCCTTTTTGAAATTTACACTTAATCGATAAAAGCGGAAAAGACCATTTCAAGGCTTTGGACCTTTGAAAATGGCTTTTTTAGGCAACGTCAAAAGTTTGGTTTATGAATTGATTTTAGCCTTAGTTTCACTTTTGGTTATTAGTCGATTCGATTAAGAAAGAGAAATCCCAAAGGAAAATGTCTGATTGATTCTTTTTGATTTATTTTACTAAAAGATATTTTTTATTATTATATTATTATTTTACCCTCTTTTTTTTTTTGGCTTCCAACGTAGTTACGGCATGACCGAACGGTCGGATTTCATTTTAATAGAAACTAACGGATTTTACAATTTAAATGATTGGTGGAAATTTATTTTATTTTTTGATTAGATGAGAAAATGACTTAAGCAAATGACTAAAGCACGTCAAAAGGGGGTACGGAAAGTAAATAAAATGAAAATAAAAAGCACGTAAAAACAAATGGGGACCACCACGGGTACATAGAATGAATTGAAAAGCTTGATTTGGAAACTTACCCGTTGAAGATCGAAGAACGATGACGAACGAACGAAGAACGTCGAAGAACGGCTGAAAATCTTCGCGAAAATCCCCACGGAAACGTTTCGGAAACCTTACGGAAGCGCCTCGGCTCGGATTTTCTTCACGGAACCAATTTTTTTCTCTAATTTCAAGTGATCCTTGAATTACCAAGAGGGCTGAACGAAATTCCTCTTCATTTCTCCCCCTATTTATAGGAAAATGGGGGAGATGCTTGCCACCCAGCTCGCCCAGGCGAGCAAGGTGACTTCCTCCAGAAGCAACCGCCTTTTGGAGGAATCTTTTGGAGGGCCCAAGTGGGCCTGGTTGCTATTTGCACCCACATTTATGCTAAATACACCCCTCAGCCCCTTTTTTTTGGTGATTATTTTTCGTAAAGTTACAGAAACTTACGAATTTCGTAACGATACCTGTTTTCTTTCTGTAATGTTACGTAACCTTGCGGATTACATAATCATCCCCTTTTTGACTTACGAAATGTTACAGAACCTCATGAATTGTGCAACGATGCTTCCTTTTGAGTTCTGGCATGTCACGGAACTTCACAAATTGCCTGACGATGGGTGCCAAGTACCTCAAAATGGTTAAATGAAAGTTGCATGCCACCAAGCAAAGGTCCCCGGACGAAATTAGGGTATGACACCTACCCAGCAGAGAAGAATCTCGAGCGTCGTTGGGCTTGAATGTTTCCGGACGACGAGAGTAAAACCTGCAAAATTTTTGAAAATAATCAGAACCGAATGACCAACATCATCCTGATATCGTCGAATCCGTTCCCCTCGGTTGACGAAAGGTGCAGATGACCATAAGGTATCTCCGCCTGCCACCTAACTCACTGTCCCTGGATGAAAAAAGGTGCAGAAGATGATGTTAGTCTCTACACGTCAACGAGCTCGTTTGCCCCCTGGTTGACGAAAGGTGCGGGTAACCATAAGGTAACCCCGCATGTCACCTGACTTCACGGGTTAGGACGACAGAAGGTGCAGGAGACGATCTTAGTCTCTACGCGTCAATGGGCTCGTTTGCCCCCTGGTTGACGAAAGGTGCGGGTAACCATAAGGTAAACCCGCATGTCACCTGACTTCACGGGTCAGGACGACAGAAAGTGCAGAAGACGATGTTAGTCTCTGCGCGCTATCATGCCTTGAGTCTTATGGATAGGGAAAGAATGTTTATACGGATAACCACCTGGGTATCTCCGCCTGCCCCCTAACTTCACGGGTTAGTATTTGCAGAAATTGTCTGTGCGGTGAAACTACTTGTGTATCTCTGCCTGCCCCCTAACTTCACGGGTTAGTATTGGCAGAAATTGTTTGTGTGGAGAAATTACTTGTGTATCTCCGTCTGCCCCCTAACTTCATGGGTTAGTATTGACAGAAATTGTCTGTGCGGAGAAATTACTTGTGTATCTCTACCTGCCCCCTAGCTTCACAGGTTAGTATTGGCAAAAATTGTCGGTGCGGAGAAATTACTTGTGTATCTCTGCACATCACCTGACTTCACGGGTCAGTATGAAAGACATTGTCTGTGCGGAGAATTACTTGTGTATGTTCGCACGTCACCTGACTTCACGGGTCAGTATGACAGACAACACGAAAGATTATGTAAATCTCCGCGTGTCAACGGGCTCGTTGGCCGCGATTGACAAAGGGTGCAAAAGACGACGTTAGTCTCTGCATGCTATCCTGCTTTGAGTCTTACGGATAGTGAAAAAGTGTTTATACGGATAACCACTTGGGTATCTCCGCCTGGCCCCTAACTTCACGGATTAGTATTGACAAAAATTGTCTGTGCGGAGAAATTACTGGTGTATCTCTGCACGTCACCTGACTTCACGGGTCAGTATGACAGAAAGTGTGGGGCGGTCGACAAAAGCGAGGCTCATGCTCCTATGTATCCTCAATTTGTGACGAGGAACTCAGACCTACGTAGTTCAAGCTAAAGAAGTGTGAGACTAAAATAGTCTCTACCGGAAGATGCTGACATCTCTGAAAAAGGTGCAGATGACCACATTGGTCTTTGCTTGTCAATCCGACTTGGGGTCTCCCAATGACGAGGTGCAGATAACCGTAAGGTGTCTCCGCATGCTACTGGACTCTCGGGTCACTGGATAGCAAAGGGTGTATGCGGGTTACTATCGGGTGTCTCCACATGCCACTGGACTCTTGGGTCACGGTAGCAAAAGGTAGGGTGGTCGAAAAAAGCAGGGCTTTTGCTCCTACGTATCCTCAATTTACGATGAGGAACTCAGACCTACGTAGTTCTTGCTAACTGTGTGGGACTAAAATAGTCTCGGTGTTCTTTAACTAAAATGTGAACATGCTTTAGTAAAGAAACAAAACTCCCAACTGATCAGAGCAACATATAATTTTTTGATGGAAAACAATGCGTCTATTGGGGAAGGAGAGTATGCTGATGAAATTTTCTCATAACCATAAATGAGATTTCGGATGTTAGTGTTTCGTTTCTAAACGATCATCTAGAGGAAATTTCGGGTCCAACAAAAATAGAAGAAAATCACTCAAAGTGTATCAATCTCACATAAATAAGTGTTTCATCCTAATTCCGAACCATAGATATGTCATGACTTGATTTTGCAAATCATTTCCTATCAAATCAAAGATTACATGCGTGATCATGGATCAATAGGACTTCTTCTTGGGAATGGGGTTTTTGGTGGGAAATTTGGCTTTGAGTGTTTTGGCCTTTTCCTTTTCTGTTTTTGTTTAGTGCGAGGAGAGAAAGTCGCTAGCGCACAGGATTTTGGTTGGCAATCAAAGGGAGAGGACCACTTCAGGTCGTGGTTTCCTTTCTTTCCTTATTTGGTGGTGACAATTCTGTATTGTTCAGATATTGTCTGGTCCAAAGACCTTTCTGCATATTTCTTTTGTTTTTTTTCGATGTTTGATCGGGAATTTTCTTTCTTTTAAGCTTTCTCTCAATCTTTGATTGGGAATTTTATTCTTTTGCTTTCTCTCAATCTTTGATTGAGAATTTTCTTCTTTTGCTTTCTTCCGATCTTTGATTAGGAACTTTCCTTTTTTTGTTTTGCTTTCTTCTGAAGGCAAGGATGGGCATTCTCACCCTGGGTCAAGGTTTATGGTGTGTTGAGATTTTCGCTCAAGGCTTGTAGAACGGCTGGACACGATATATGTCAGAATGTTGGTTTGGCCAGCGGTTCAGGGATAAAGGGGAAGTCCCACATTATTTCCATGACACACATGCAACCATGATGATTAGGAAATTTTATGCAAAACTGGTCATGCATGCACCTATGTGGACATTCAAGCAAGTTTTTATGGTCATGTGACACTAGGGCTCAGGATTCATTTTCCCTATTTAAGTCAACCCAGTGTTTCCAAAACATGTTCTTTTATCAATTCATGCATTCATCCGAGTCTATTATGGGCGTTCGGGAAAATTTTCACAACATTCACCCTTTAGGTGTATACACATTTTTTTCAAAAAACTGGTTATGATCAGTGAATCTTTTTCAAAGAAAAGCTGGAAGTTATTTCTCTTCAAAAGCATGTTTTCAGCTAGACAATTTCTTTTTCTTTTTCTCTCTTTTTTTTTTCTTTTTCTATTAAGTTATTATCATTTGTTTATTTCTTTTTTTCTGAAATGGTCGTGTGGATGACAGCGCACACCGCCTACTCACGTCAAACCACAAGGTAAATGAAAAAACATGCAATGGTAAGTTGCAATTAAAACAGTGACGAAATAACTGAGAGCCATAACGCCAAATTCTAGCAGAAACAATAACTGAAAGCAGTAATGTTAATAACAACACAAACAATAACTGAAAGCAGTAATGTTAATAACAAAAAGTGCGGCGACCTTGGTCACACGGCTCCGCTCCCTCCCAAGAAACCGAGCAGGTTAGTCATATCTTCCTCCATACGGGATTCATCTGCCTCACCGGGGGATCCTGCAGGCTCCTCCCCTGCCAGGGCATCGGGCCAGTCTCCAGGCCATGCGACCTCAACCCCAAACTACTCCAGGATAGGGCACACAAAAGGGGCGGAACCCTGCCCCTGCTGACTGAGGCTGAACCGGTAGAGACACTCATGTATCTGCACCTGCCCATGGTGGTTGGCCGCTTGCTGGCGAGCCAAATGCTATAGATAACACTCCACGCCCAGTGGCCCACCTGGATCGGCCTGCCGAGGTGGTGGCGGTGCGTCTGCTGCCTGATGTGCATCACCTTGCGCCTGCCTAGGCGTGCAGTACTTCTCGATGAAGGCTCGGGTGATCGGCGGTCGGATTACCTTACTGGGGGTGACGGGAACTCCATAGGACTGGCAGAGGCCCGTGATCAGTGCCGGAAACCCCAGGGCCCTGTTGGACTTATCTGGGTCCAGAGGGTGCCTAGTAGGCGCCATACATGCAAACAAATAAATGGCATCAACAATCACCTGGGCCACATGGATGCTCATCCATGTCAGGATGGCATACACCAATTGGCACTTAGGTAGAGGGAGGTCGGAGTTGTGATTGCTAGGCAAGACATTGCTGAGGAGCAGTGTCATCCATGTCTGGGTCAAAGTGGTCATGCTGGTGTGCATGATTCGCACCCGCCTCCCTGCAGCGGTCCAGGCGAAATCCTGCCCCGATATGCACAACAGCTGGGCGATGGCTTCCTCATCGAAACCATCGGCCCTGCTCCTCCTCTGGCTGAACTCACACAGCTGGCCTTCCTCCAAAATTAGCAGGTCGCCCAGGAATTGGCTGACGGCATATGCGTCGAAGGGAATCCGCTGACCCCTTACCCATGAGCGCATGTCCCGAACTCCCTCCTCTGTGGGCCAGGCATTTGCATAGAACTCTGGGACTATCTTAGGGTCGAACTTGGCCATGGGAGTCACTAGCGGTGTCCAACGTCTGCGAACTATCTCCTCCTGGAAGTCCGTATACTCATTCTCCCTGAGCTGGACACGCCCCTCCCTGTGGAATGACCATCCCCTGATGGCCTCGAAGCGCCGCTGGTGCTCGGCACTCCGGAAACGATGACTTTTAAACTCTGAGGCAGCACAGGATCCTTCTCCTATGGCGTCTCTTCTAGACCTCTTCGTGGAGAGTTTCTTTTGGATCCATTTCCTGCAAAAACATTTGGGAAGTTAGTTCAAGAAACTTAATCAAAACGAAAGCCAGATCAAGCTGTCATACCCTAATTTCGTCCGGGGACCTTTGCTTGGTGGCATGCAACTTTCATTTGACCATTTTGAGGTACTTGGCATCCATCGTTAGGCAATTCGTGAGGTTACGTAACATTCCGTAAGTCAAAAAGGGGATGATTATGTAATCCGCAAGGTTCCGTAACCTTACGGAAAGAAAATAAGTGTCGTTACGAAATTCGTAAAGTTTCGTAATGTTACGAAAAAAGAATCAACAAAAAAATGGCAAAAGGGGTGTATTTAGTAAAATGGGGGTGCAAATAGTAATTTTCGAATCTGGACAATTTCTTGCTTAAGGTGGAAGCAACCTAGCTCGCCCGGGCGAGCTAGGTGGCAACCACCTCCCCCGTTTTGTTAAAAAATAGGATTCCGGGGCTTCCGGGACACCCGTAATGCATCCGTAAAATTCCCATAACCCTAAATAAGCATATTTCACTTAATACAGGTGAGAGAGAAGAGAAAAAAAGAAGAAAATCAAGTCCTATAGGCTTCCGTAACTTTTCCGTAAATTACGAAAGAAGGGGGTGAACTTATCAAAATTGGGGGGGGGGGTGCAAATAGCAATTTCGAAATTTTGAATTGGGCCTTCTTGATCCCCCTGGTGATGTATTTCAGCTGTTTTGGGTGAAAAAAATTGTTTCTGTGAAGAAAATCCAAGCCGAGGTGCTTCCGTAACGCTTTCGAGATGTTTCCGTAAGCAAATCCGTGAAGGTTTTCCTCCGTTATTCACCGTTCTTCATCCGATCTTCGTTCTTCAACGGGTAAGTTTCCAAATCGAGCTTTTCAATTCATTCTATGTACCCGCGGTGGTCCCCATTTGTTTTGTGTATATTTATTCTCGTTTCATTTACTTTCCGTACCCCCTTTTTGACGTGCTTCAGTCTTTTGTTTAAGTCATTTTCTCATCTAATCAAAAAATAAAATAAATTTCCACCGGTGATTTGAATTGTAATATCCGTTAATTTCTGTTAAAATGAAATCTGACCGTTCGGTCATGCCGTAACCACGTTGGAAACCAAAAAGAGGTAAAATAATAATATAATAATAAAAAATATCTTTTAGTAAAATAAAAAAAAAAAATCAATCGGACGTTTCTCTTTGGGATTTTTCTTTTTTAATTGAATCGACTAATAACAAAAGTGAAACTAAGGCTAAAATCAATTCATAAACCAAAACTTTTGTCATCGCCTAAAAAAGCCATTTTCAAAGGTCCAAAGCCTTGAAATGGTCTTTTCCGCTTTTATCGATTAAGTGTAAATTTCAAAAGGGCTAAAATTAGCATGTAACTTTACTACCTCTTTCAAAAATAAAGATAACATTAATGGTCCAATGCCTTAATGTCTTCTCTCTTTTCAAAAGAATCAAAAGTTTGTTTAATGGTCCGACGCCTTAAATGACCTTTCATTCAATAAAAACATGTCTTGCAAAAAGGATAAAGACAACTTAACCAAACACTTTGTTCACAAAGAACTACGTAGGTCTGATTTCCTTATCGCAATTAAGGAATACGTAGGAGCAAGGGAAACACCCTCGTCGACCGCAAAAAGATAAAAAATATAAAAAGTACAAAAAGAAATAAAGACGTAAAAGGGAACATAAATATCGAAGGGTAGGTTGCGACAGTTGGCGACTCCACTGGGGACTATTTTTTGAGAGTTAGGCCATTTAATCTTGTGCAATGTTTTATCATGACATCCTCCTTTGTTGGTTTCCCTTTGTTTTTCTTATGTTCTTGTGTATATAACTCTTTGATACTTTTAGTGCATTTTAAAATGTATGCATGAGGTAAATATTTATTCATTTGATGCACACAAACACCAACACTATTTGCACACACGGTGAGTTGAAAAAGGGCCCTATACCTGGGTTCGTGGGAAAATAAGAAGTGGAGGTGAATCTGTGATCATGCTAGGTCTCCGACTTGCTTGATTACAGTGAACCCTCATCTAGAGTTTTTCTCTTTGATAACATATTGTTGCTAGTAGTCCCTACTGCTGCAATATGTTCTTCGAAGGGGATGATACCTCTAGAGACCATCAAGAGAGATATGACCACCTTGGGAAATATCACTAAAAAATTCCTTTTAGCTCCCTCCCACATAGGTCCTTTGAATAGGGACACGGAGCAGACACGCTGCGTGCCATTTTTCACAATGCCATGCATAAGTGTCATGTACCCTTTTGCTTATATTCTGTGAATATTGTCATACTATGTACATTCCCGTGTTGCGCCTTTCGCATATGCATCACGCGCGGATTCTGTTGTGATCCCCTCTTTCGCAAACCAACGGAGGGTCCGTGCCACCTTCTTAAATACATACGCCGGGCACTTTGCTACCCCAAGACATTGTACCTAAGAAGGAGACAATTTCTCAGGCTCCCGTATTCATAAATTGCATCTATGCATTTCTTCATGCAATCATCCATTCCACCCATGATAGATGTCGGAGTTTTGATTCGCACCGATTTTTGTTCACTTTAGTAAAACATGGGATCAAGTCAAATGCCTTCACTTAAAAGGAGGTTCTATCAGGTCAAGGTCAAGAGCCTAGGGGCCACCAGTCTAAAAGAGCTAGGGTAGTTGATGGGTCAGCTCCGGCGGCAAGCTTTTCGTAAAGCTTACGATAAAATCTGGGACCTAGCCATGGTAGAAGTCTCCACAGAGGCCATTGCCTCCCTCGCCCAGTATTATGATCAGCTGTTGAGGTGCTTTACCTTTGGGGACTTCCAGCTATCGACCATGGTGGAAGAATTTGAAGAGATCCTAGGATGTCCTCTAGGGGGAAGAAAACCATACCTCTTCTCAGGGTTCTACCCCTCATTAACCAGAATTTCTAAAATAGTCCAAATCTCGGCGCAGGAATCAGGCTGCCAAAAGCAAGTTGAAAATGGGGTGGTTGGAATACCAAGAAAATGTTTGGAGGCAAAAGCAAGAATCTTGGTAGGTAAAAGCGAATGGGCCCTGTTCATGGACATTCTTGCACTCCTCTTTCCAAATGTGGATGGGTTGGTGGACCTAGCAATGATTGACGTTTTTCTTGCCTATCATGACCACAAGGAAAGCCCGGTCGTTGCTATGCTAGCCGACCTCTATGACACCTTTGACCGAAGATGTGAGAAGAGCAGTACGAGGATTGTCTGCTGTACTCCCGCTCTTTATGTATGGTTGGTTTCACACCTTTTTCGCCAAGAGGTGAGGCATGCCTGCCCGTTAGAAAGCCACCGTTCATGCACATAGAAAGGAAGGGCGAATTGGGACTAACTCTTAGCAAACAAAGAAAGAGCGTCTATCAACTGGTTCCCTCGATGGAAAGAAGGAAGAACCGAAGTTCTTATTTCATGCGGAGGATTTCCAAATGTTCCCTTGATGGGGATGAGGGGTTGCATCAGCTACAATCCCGTTCTTGCTATAAGACAACTTGGCCACCCTATGAGAGGGGCGCCACTAGAGGATGAGCTCGCGCCTATCATTTCACGAGGCTTCAATAAGACCAACGTGGAGACACTTCAGAAGGTCCGTAAGGCATGGGAGGTGTTGCAAAAGAAGGACAAGGAACTTAGGGGCAGTAACAATGGGCCCATCGGTGGCTATCGTAAGTGGTTAAAAGCCCACGTGCAAGGTTTGGATTGGCTCCCGAGTTTGAGAACCGCTAAAAGGGAGGAAGTTGAGGCACCAGAGGAAGACGAAGAGGTTCAGGCCCTTAGGACGGAACTCAAGCAAGCTCAAACAGTCAAAGAAAGGTTCAAATCAGCAGCTCTTAAAATCCGAAAGGAGAATGCCAAACTGAGAGATATAAATATAGCTACCACCAAGGCTTTGGAACAAGAGACCAAGAGGGCTTGTAGGGAAGAGCACGGCCGGAACAAGTTCTGAGGGGCTCTGTGGGGTAGCAAAAGCAAGCTTAAACTCCAAAGAGAGGAAAGGGACCAATCACGAGTGGACAATTTGATCTTGAAAGATGAATTGAAGGCTTGCTCGAGGTCCAAAAGAAGTTTGCCTCAACGGTTATGCGAGACAGAGACCAACATGTTAGCTATTATCACCAAGTACCAAGAAGAACTAAATCTAGCCGCGACCCACAAGCATAGAGTGGCGGACGAGTATGCCCAAGTGTATGCAGAAAAGGAGGCTAGAGGAAGGGTGATCGACTCGTTACATTAAGAGGCAACGATGTGGATGGACCGATTCGCTCTTACCTTGAACGAGAGTCGAGAACTTCCCCGATTGCTTGCCAAGGACAAAGCAATGGCGGACACCTACTCCGCCTCCTAGGAGATCCATAGACTTCTCAGCTATTGTCAGCATGTGATAGACTTAATGACCCATATAATTAGAAACCGCTAGGAAGCTTGTATTGTCGCTCAGATCTTGACTAGTTATAACTTTCTGAATAAAATGAGTTTGTCGCATGTTTTTACTCCAAAAGTCAGTACGAATCAAATCACTCCCACATTTTATCTCTAGCATGCATTCATATCATGCATTGCACAAGCATCTCTTCATGGCATCATAATATTGTTCCTGCATTTGCCCGTTATCATACTCCAGCCTCACATTTTGCATGAGTCATTGCATCATCATGCATATGTGTTCAACAAACTTTTTGTTCTACAAATTGCATACCTTTTATTTTCACGTTTTCTCATGCATGATCCTTGCGTTTTCCTCTACAAAACAAAAACAAAAAAAGGGAAGCATGAAAATTCATGATGCATTCTTAGTTGCATGTGTTAGGTATCATTAGCCAACTATGTTGGGATCATAAACCCATTTCTAAAATAAATAAAAAAAACGCAAAACAAAACAAAATGATTAAACATGGTACCTAATGCATGGTTAACTAAGAAAAGATGTTTATTTGGGCATCTCAATTTCATAATTACATTTTTCATGCATAGCATACGTATTCCCGAGTCTTTCATCTCTATGAAATGTGTCGAAGTATTGGCGATCAAAATTGTCATTCTTTGGATTATGGGGTTGAACCAAGCTCATGCTTTTACGAAAAGGTTCATCAAGTCGAGTTGAAATATGGATGTAACCATCTTGCAAAAATTGGGGCAAAAGATGAATCGAGTTACAACACTGCTTCGTCTACTGCCAAACACATTTAGGACTGTTGATGTCCTCGTTACTTCCAGTTTCACCTTGACCAAGATGTCATGGACCATGTTGAAAATCTAAATTGATTCAACCCCATGTCCTGCATAAAAATTCGCAATACTTCAACTATGCATCATTCACATACATCCATGCTTTTCATTGGTTGCATTGTTCATTACATTCTTTCCTTGAAAAAAAAGAAAAAAAACGAACTTAATCATTGTTATAAAAAAGAAAAGAACATGCTTTACGGTGCCCTTACCGAACCCGTGCTAGAGCTAGAGTAATGGGTAAAGTAGAGGAGGCGCAAGAGAAGATGAAGGCCGACATAGAGGCCATGAAAGAGCAAATGGCCACAGTGATGGAGGCCATGATGAGCATAAAGAAGATAATGGAAGCCAATGCGGTTACAGTTGCCGCAACCAGCGCTATTGCTACGGTGAACCCAATGCCCCCATCTGATCTCAACCAAACGAATCATCCAACCTCAGATATGGTGGGCAAAGATTTGGGAAGTACGGACGGCCCCATGATGTGCAAATTCAAAATGAGCGCGCCTTCCCATCATATGGCTTGCCTCCCAACTATACACCACCCAATGTGGCATACACTCCCAATGAAAATGTCAATAACTCCACTCCGATACTCATTGAGAGCCAATAACCTCAATCTGATCAGGCACATGTCTCTCAAACCATGGGGGAGACACATGAAATTCCCCACCAAAATCTAGCCGTCTTTGAGCCTTGCCTTGGATATGCCACTGAAAGGAAAGTAGTCGGTGATATACCCCTGCAAAACACTTTGGAGGGCCCTCAGTATCACCCACAACCACACCCCTTGCATTCCAACAATGGGTAAAAACCTTCATGCTATGATAGAAATGGGAAAGTTGGATCATCTGGAGGAAAGGCTCAAGGCCATTGAAGGAGGCGAAGATTATGCCTTTGCTAACCTAGAAGAGTTGTTCCTAGTACCCGAACATGGTCATTCCCAAGTTCAAGGTGCCGGACTTTGACAAGTACAAGGGGACTACTTGCCCCAAGAACCATCTAAAGATGTATTGTCGGAAGATGGGGGTATACGCAAAAGATGAGGAACTACGGATACATTTCTTCCAATAAAGTCTTACTGGGGTAGCTGTTACCTGGTACGCTAACTTGGAACCTTCCCGAGTCCATTCTTGGATGGACCTAATGGATGCCTTCGTTAAGAAGTATCAGTATAGTTCTGATATGGCTTCAGATAGGATGCAACTGTAGAACATGTGCAAAAAAGAGCATGAATCCTTCAAGGAATATGCCCAGAGGTGGAGGGATCTGGCAGCTCAAGTAGTGCCCCCAATAACAGAGAAAGAGATTATCACAATGATAGTAGACACGTTACCAGTGTTCTACTATGAAAAATGGTGGGTTACACACCTTCAAGTTTTACAGATTTGGTCTTCGCCAGCGAAAGGATCAAAGTGGGTTTGAAAAGAGGCAAATTTAATCATCCTGCTTTGAGGAATGAGAAAACTGGGGCAAATGAAGAGGATGAGAAGGAGGGAGAAACCCATGCTGTGATTGCCATTCCTATACGACCAAGTTTCCCTCCAACCCAACAATGTCATTACTTAGCCAATAACAACCCTTCTCCTTCCCCACCACCCAGTTATCCACAAAGGCCATCCCTACATCAACCACAAAACCTGTCTACCGCACTTCCAATGACGAACACCACCTTTAGCACGAACCAAAACACCAACCAAAAAGGAATTTTGCAGCAAAAAGCATGTAGGATTCACCCCAAATTCCGGCGTCCTATGCTGACTTGCTCCTATATCCACTCGATAATGCAATGGTAGCCATAACCCCTGCTAGGTTTCCTCAACCTCTGTAACATCCTGGAAATTTCTACCCGGAATTTTTGGAAACGATGTATTTTGAATGATTATATATATATATATAAGTATTATTCAGTGTATATGCATATATGTTCTTGGTAGAAGTAGGAATAGCGGGGGCAAGATACGCGGGTTAGACTAATTAAGGAAGAGAAATCCATAACTGGGAGGTTATGGGTTAATTCTTAATTAATTAGTTTAAAAATCATCGTTTTGCGTGCAACTTAAAATTTAACGAAACCAACCTCTAAACCACGCTCGGGGTTTTATTCTGAGCGTTTTGATATATATATTGCGTACTTTCGAAAACTGGCCCTGACGGACGCAGAGAAATGCGAGGAACTGGAACCAGAGAAACGACACGCAAACCGAGGCAGGATTTTAGCGTTTTGAGGGTCAGATTTTCTCACTTTTGTGGCTGAGTATGGGTCACAGTCAAAAAGGGAAAGTGGGCCCTTTTTGCTCCACTCAAATGGAGACATGTGGCATTGCTTAAATAAAATAATAGAAAAAGAGAAAACCCTTTTATTTAAAACCAAAAAGCTTTTCTCTCTCTTCACTCAGCCCCCACACTTTTTCAGATAGCTCTCTCTCTCCCTCACGTTGCCATTTTCTTCTCCCTCATTCTCCATTGAAGCTCCAAGCAAAGCTTCAACCTTTGGCCATCATTTCTGCTCCAAATCGCGAAAGGAGAGCATTTTTGGAGTCGTGAAGTGCGTGGCTACGAGTGGGTCTTCGAAAATTCAGGTTTGGGTGGACTTCTTTCTCTCTTAAATTTCGTGGGTATGGGGTTTTGGGAGATATGATGGGTAGTCTTGCTAGGTTTCTGCTGTGTGATGATTATTTGTGAAGACATTTGTTGAAAGCTTGTTGAAATTGCCATGTTTGGATGAGTTAGACATACCCACTCTGTTTTAGGGTTTTTGTGATGATGTTTGTGATGTTTATATGTTGAAATTGCTTATGGAAAACTGTTAGAGATGAATGGTAGAGTTTAACCTAGGGTTAGAAAGTGAGAATGTGATGTTATGAGTGGAAAAAGAATGAGGCTTTGAGAGTTGGAAGGTTAAGTCTGAATTCTGTGGTAAATGGAGGTTAAAGTGAGTTAATCCTAGCTTGAAATGTCATTTAGGACTTATGAGAAAGCTTGGACTGTGCTAGAGAGAAAAACAAATGACCAAAGTGAACAAAGAGCCATTTCTAGGGAAAATTTGGGTGTTGAAGAGTCAAATTTTGATTCGGTGAGATTTTAGGTGTAAATCCAGTTTGAACAAGTCTAAATAGATGTTATGGACTGGTGTGAGGTGAGAGTTTGCTTCAAATTTACCTCATTCTAAATTTCACCTTTCAAACCTAGAAAACCCATTGAATTGAGGGGTTTTGGACACCTAGATTCTGTGTTGCTGTGTTTTGAAGCTTGACTGTGGTTTAGACATGATTGATACATGATTTGGGACTTGTAGGAATTGATTTGGGCAAGATTGGATGAGAGGAAGTGTGATTTTCGAAATCTGCACTTTGTGCAGATTTTTGCTGTGAAATTGTGCAGCAGGATTTTGCACAAGTGCAGAAAAATGCTATGTATTTGCTGGTTGTGGAAAGAGTAATGTAGAATGAGTTCTGGATGTTTGCTAGTAGATCCCAACGGTCAAAATGTAGGCTTATGTACTATAGACTTCCAGTAAAATGTTTGAGTCGATCCAACGGTTAACGAATTGGATCGAAGGAATTGTTACTGGGGTCTATAAGTGAGAAAAGCTGTGATTTTGGTTGGTGTGTTGAGCAGAGTTTTCTGCCTTTGCCCTGTTTTGCTTGGCTGTGATAGCTTGTGCTGTTTGAATGTTGTTTTTCTTGGATGTTGTGGAAGCTTGGGAGGATTGATGGGGACCCGGTGTTGAGAGAAATGAGGATATGGGCTACGTGGGAGTACGTGAGCTCAGATGGAGGTGGGCAACAGGGGATGGTGGGTTTATGCG
This sequence comes from Glycine max, assembly GCF_000004515.6. Classification (NCBI taxonomy): domain Eukaryota; kingdom Viridiplantae; phylum Streptophyta; class Magnoliopsida; order Fabales; family Fabaceae; genus Glycine; species Glycine max. Next base: position 29,185,536 of record NC_038247.2, read on the forward strand.
CGCATTGTGGATGTGGAAAACTTGTTGTGCACCATCGCCCGACCGCCACCTAGTACCACATGTGATGGGTACCCCATAATCCTACAAGCTTGAGATGAGGAAGTGTTGAAGGGTGAAACTTCCTGCTTTTATTGTTGACCACAGAGTGGTACCTGGAGATATGTCGCGGGGGTCAGGAGACCTTGGGGACGTCAGGTGGGGTGCTATTGCCCAAAACCAAGCTTGACCAATCCCAACCCAACCCGGGCATAGTCGGTCAGTGAGAACCTGTGATGTACCTAAACAGGCGAGCTCCTGGCAGTCAACAGATAAAAGAAACAAAGACCACAAAGCAAGGAGGCTTGTGGTGGCTGGCCAGCTGTGAATTTTGTGTGATATGTGGATTATGGCCTCTGGTAATCGATTACCAAGGGTGGGTAATCGATTACAAGGCTTAAAAATGAAGACAGGAGGCTAAGATGGTCTCTGGTAATCGATTACCAAGGGGTGTAATCGATTACCAGGCTTGAAAAACGAAGTCAGGAAACTATGGGAGCCCCTGGTAATCGATTACCAGCCTGTGTAATCGATTACACAGAGGGATGGGTCACTGGTAATCGATTACCAGGTAGGTGTAATCGATTACACAGTGCATGTTTGCATATTTCATGTCCTGAGGCTGTGTAATTCAAGTTTAGCCTCTGGTAATCAATTACCAAGGCTGTGTAATCGATTACCAGAGATGAAAAGCCTTAAGATACTCCTTTTAATGTCATGTAGTGGTTATGAGATGCATTGTGCGGCGGCATAGTTAGATTCTTGTGAAAGAGTCTACCCCTTTCTTTTCTTCATTGTAGATCGTGATGGCGGCGCAGCTAATCCATGATCGAGTAGAGATGGAGTGCCTAGAGGGAGCCTGGGAGACCCTCGAAGGCAACACGAGGTGCCGATTTCGGGGCACCATTCGATTCACGGCTACATCTTTGGTGCATCCAGATGAACCTGCACGGACGCATCAGCGCACGGTGGAGTGGACAGCTTTTTCGGATTAGTTTTGTATACTTTTGAGGGTGGGTGTATCTAGGACGGACTGTTAGGTTTACTCTTTTGTTTTTGCATGGGTAGACCTGATGTATAGGCATTTGATGATTGTATACATGTGGCTGAAGCCACCACTATGAACACCTTTGCTCTGGATGACACTATGTATTTTGTAAAACTCCCATATTTTGGACAGCTTTAAATGATGAATGCATTTATGATCGATCTTGTTATTTGAAAAGAAAGCATTAGCAACTTTATTTGTAAAAGAGTTTATCGACCGTATTTCATTCTTTTATTTCACGTGACGACCTAAAGTAATGGCTGGTACATTCTTCCTTTTTGAAAAAGCAAAATAATTTAGAGAATTATGAGCGGTAAGAAAGAAATGACTCCAAATAGAGTTGTGAACTGGCCATTCAGGACTTTATAGTGAGGATTTTCCTTCTAAACCTAGTTATGGTGAAAAGAGAAAGAAATGAAAAAGAAAAAGAAGAAAAAAAAATTTACCATGGTTTTTGTTATTTAAATTATTTCTATTAAACCAGTCATTAATTTAGGGACGCCACAATTGGTGGTATCAGAGCAAAAGTTGGATTCTAGTGAACCTGTTATGGTCTTGCTGTGTGAATGCTGTGTATCTCTGAAACTTGGGAGTCGGTTTCGGGGAGTGACGTTAAGTCACACATTGTGTGTATTTCTGCCTTCTTGTTTTGAGCATGGATGTGTGACTGATTCATAGGATCGTTGTGTGTATAAGTATGTATAAAGAGAAGGATGTTGTTATAACTGTCATAGCCTGTGTGGTACACTCTCTCATTAGGATTTCTTGGGTACAAATAGTTTCCCTACAGGATAGGTATGGCAGGACGTGGTAGGGATTAGAACCGTGATGTCCTCGACCGCATCACAGCTGTGCTGGAAACTCTAGTGCAGGAACGTGATGTGGAGCCGGCGGAGTATCGGGGACTCATGGCTCTCCGTAAGAACCACCCGCCAAAGTTCAGTGGAGACTATGATCCGGAAGGTGCTAGGTTGTGGTTAGCTGAGACGGAGAAGATTTTTGAGGCGATGGGTTGCCTTGAGGAGCATAAGGTCCTTTATGCAACATTTATGCTCCAAGGGGAGGCCGAGAATTGGTGGAAGTTCGTGAAGCCTTCATTTGTTGCACCTGGAGGCGTGATTCCTTGGAATGCCTTCAAGGACAAATTCCTGGAGAATTACTTCCCATGAGATCTGAGGAAGCGGAAGGCGAGGGAATTTTTGGATTTGAAGCAAGGAAACATGTCTGTTGGGGAGTACACGGCTAAGTTTAACGAGCTTCTGCAGTATTGGCCTCAATACCAAGATGCTCGGAATGAGGAGGATTTGTGTGCTCAGTTTGAGAATGGGCTTCGGTTGGAGATCCAACAGGCGGTTAGTTATATGCAGATCACGGATTTTAATCAGTTGGTGACAAAGTGCAGGATTTTTGAAGATAAGATGAAGGAGAGGCAAGCTAGAGGGCATTGGAGGACCTCAGAGAAACCATCCTTTTCGGGGGAATGGTAACAAGAGGATGAAGCCGTATGCTAGCAACAAGGGGAAGCAACCTATGGCTACCTCCAACATGAGCCAGTCAAGGGGGACTGGGGTACAATGCTTTCAGTGTGGAGGACTGCATCTTAAGAGGAATTGCCCACAACTCCAGCAAACACAGGAGAACCGTTGTTATGTGTGTGGCAAGGTGGGCCATTATGCTCGAGAATGTAGGGTGACCGGGAGGCCAACAGTGACGGCCAATTCCAACACCGTCAATCGTGGACCCACTAATTCCACAAGGAGCGGTAATGTTAGCAACAACAACACTAGTGGTGGAAGACCAAAAGTACCCTCTCGGGTATTTGCTATGAGTGGTTCAGAAGCGGCTGCCTCCGACGATTTGATACGGGGTAAGTGTTTGATTGCTGATAAACTACTAGATGTACTTTATGATTCAGGTGCCACACATTCTTTCATATCTCACGCATGTGTAGAGAGGTTGGGGTTATGTGCGACGGAGTTACCATATGATATGGTGGTGTCTACTCCGACGAGCGAGCCTGTAACCACCTCTCGGGTGTGTTTGAAGTGTCCCATAATTGTTGAGGGTCGATCTTTTATGGCAGACTTGATTTGCCTACCTTTAGCTCATCTAGATGTGATCTTGGGGATGGATTGGTTATCTACTAACCATATCTTTCTAGACTGCAAGGAGAAGGTGCTAGTGTTTGGTGGGGATGTAGTCCCAAGTGAATCTTTGAAAGGGGATGCGGCCAACGAAGGAACGGGTGATGTTCGAGCTTACATGGTGTTGTTCTCTATGTATGTGGAAGAGGACGCTGAAGTTAGTAGTATACCGGTGGTGTCAGAATTTTCGGAAGTTTTTCCTGATGACATTTGTGAATTGCCACCTGAGAGAGAAGTGGAATTCATTATTGACTTGGTGCCTGGGGCGAATCCAGTGTCGATCGCGCCTTATAGAATGTCTCCGGTAGAACTAGCAGAGGTGAAGGCACAAGTGCAGGTCCTTTTGAGCAAGCAATTTGTTCGTCCAAGCGCATCACCGTGGGGGGCGCCGGTCTTGTTGGTTAAAAAGAAGGATGGAAGTATGAGGATGTGTGTAGACTACCGGCAGTTAAACAAGGTCACTATCAAGAACAAATATCCTCTACCAAGGATAGATGATTTGATTGACCAATTGAGGGGAGCAACAATATTTTCAAAGATCGATTTGCGATCGGGGTATCATCAAATCCGAGTTAAGAAGGAAGATATCCCAAAGACTGCGTTTCGGACCCGGTATGGGCACTACGAGTATTTAGTCATGCCATTTGGAGTGACTAATGCTCCGGCTATTTTCATGGATTATATGAACCGTATATTCCATGATTACTTGGATCAATTCGTGGTTGTGTTCATTGATGATATCCTAGTGTATTCGAGGAATAAGGAGGAGCATGAGAAGCACTTGAGGATTGTGTTGCATATCCTGAGGGATAGGAAGTTGTTCGCCAAATTGTCGAAATGTGACTTTTGGTTGGAGAAAGTGCAGTTCTTGGGGCACGTGATTTCCAAGGACAGGGTTGCGGTGGATCCGAACAAGGTGGAGTCGGTTATGGAGTGGCAACAACCGACAACTCCGACGGAGGTTCGAAGCTTCTTGGGGTTGGCTGGCTATTATAGAAAATTCATTGAAGGATTTTCTAAATTGGCATTGCCCCTAACTAAGTTGACTCGTAAGAATGAGAAGTTTGTTTGGAATGAGAAGTGTGAGCAAAGTTTCCAAGAGTTGGAGAGGCGGTTGACGACAGCTCCAGTGTTAATTTTGCCCGACCCTAAGAGACCATTTGAAGTGTATTGCGATGCAAGCGGGCAAGGCTTGGGATGTGTGTTGATGCAAGAGGGAAGAGTAGTGGCGTATGCTTCACGTCAATTACGTCCTCATGAAGTTAACTATCCGACTCATGACTTGGAACTAGCAGCGGTGGTCTTTGCCTTAAAGATTTGGAGGCATTATTTGTACGGTACTCGTTTTGAAGTTTTCAGTGATCACAAGAGTCTCAAATACTTGTTCGATCAGAAGGAACTCAATATGAGACAACGAAGATGGATGGAGTTCCTTAAGGATTATGATTTTGGACTTTCCTACCATCCAGGAAAGGCTAATGTAGTAGCCGATGCGCTAAGCCGGAAGTCCTTACATGTTGCGACTATGATGAGTTTGGAGCAGAGATTGATAGAAGAGTTCCGAGATCTGAATCTAGCAATCGAGATGCGACCCAAGAGCTTATTTGTGGGAGCGTTGCAGATTACCAATGAATTCGTAGATCACATACGCAAGGCTCAAGAGGATGATCCGTTTTTGCAAGGCAAGGTGTTAGATGTAATGGGGGATAAGGGTGTGGAGTTTGAGAAGGACACAACCGGATTAATTAGATTCAAGGGGAGGATATGTGTGCCATCTTTAGATGATTTGAAAGTTAAGATCTTGGAAGAAGCGCATAAAAGTCGTCTTAGTTTCCATCCAGGAATGACTAAGATGTACCAGGATTTGAAGAGAAGTTTTTGGTGGCATGGCATGAAGAAAGATGTAGCTGAATATGTAGCAAGATGTTTGACATGTCAAAAGGCTAAGGTTGAGCACCAGCGACCATCAGGAGAATTGAAGCCATTGGAAATTCCGGAATGGAAATGGGAGAGCATATCTATGGATTTTGTATCTAGTCTACCCAAGACTAGCAGTGGGCATGATGCTGTGTGGGTCATAGTAGATCGACTCACCAAATCTGCTCATTTTATTCCGGTGAATATGAAGTATAGAATGGAGAAACTCGTGGAGTTGTACATCAAGGAAGTAGTAAGGTTGCATGGAATTCCTTCTAGTATTGTATCAGACAGGGATCCGAGGTTCACTTCGCGATTTTGGACGAGTCTACATGAAGCCTTGGGGACAAAGCTGAAGCTTAGTTCATCTTATCATCCTCAAACAGATGGTTAGACTGAACGAACCATTCAGACTCTAGAGGATCTACTTCGGGCGTGTATTATAGAGCAACAAGGTAGCTGGATGGATTGTTTGCCATTGATTGAGTTTACTTACAACAATAGCTACCAAGCCAGTATTGGTATGGCTCCTTTTGAAGCTCTATATGGATGAAAGTGCAAAACTCCTATTTGTTGGTATGATGATGGAGAAGCATTACTTCTTGGACCTGAAATGCTACAACAGATTAACGAACAAGTGAAGTTGATTTGAGAGAAGATAAAAGCATCTCAGGATAGGCAGAAGAGCTATTATGATAGAAGGAGGAAGCCACTAGATTTTCAGGAAGGAGAACATGTGTTTTTGAAGGTTTCTCCCGTAACCGGGGTCGGAAGAGCTCTCAAGGCTAGGAAGCCGACGCCCAAGTATCTAGGCCCGTATCAGATTTTGAAGAAGATTGGGCCTGTAGCTTATCATATCGCCTTACCTCCGAGTTTATCGAATTTGCATCCTGTGTTTCATGTCTCTCAACTAAGACGGTACAACCCAGATCCATCACATATACTTGCAGTGGACGAGGTACAGGTGAAGGATAACCTCACCTATAAAGCACAACCTCAAAAGATCACTGACCGAAGAATGAAGTCGTTGAGAGGAAAGGAGATCGCGTTGGTAAAGGTGCAGTGGGGAAACGATGAGGGTGATTCTGCATGGGAGTTTGAGGATAGGATGAGAGAATTGTACCCAAGTTTGTTCATAGAGTAGTTAATTTCGGGGACAAAATTCCTAAAAGGGTGGGAGTATTGTAACATCCTGGAAATTTCTACCCGGAATTTTTGGAAACGATGTATTTTGAATGATTATATATATATATATATAAGTATTATTCAGTGTATATGCATATATGTTCTTGGTAGAAGTAGGAATAGCGGGGGCAAGATACGCGGGTTAGACTAATTAAGGAAGAGAAATCCATAACTGGGAGGTTATGGGTTAATTCTTAATTAAGTAATGGGTAAAGTAGAGGAGGCGCAAGAGAAGATGAAGGCCGACATAGAGGCCATGAAAGAGCAAATGGCCACAGTGATGGAGGCCATGATGAGCATAAAGAAGATAATGGAAGCCAATGCGGTTACAGTTGCCGCAACCAGCGCTATTGCTACGGTGAACCCAATGCCCCCATCTGATCTCAACCAAACGAATCATCCAACCTCAGATATGGTGGGCAAAGATTTGGGAAGTACGGACGGCCCCATGATGTGCAAATTCAAAATGAGCGCGCCTTCCCATCATATGGCTTGCCTCCCAACTATACACCACCCAATGTGGCATACACTCCCAATGAAAATGTCAATAACTCCACTCCGATACTCATTGAGAGCCAATAACCTCAATCTGATCAGGCACATGTCTCTCAAACCATGGGGGAGACACATGAAATTCCCCACCAAAATCTAGCCGTCTTTGAGCCTTGCCTTGGATATGCCACTGAAAGGAAAGTAGTCGGTGATATACCCCTGCAAAACACTTTGGAGGGCCCTCAGTATCACCCACAACCACACCCCTTGCATTCCAACAATGGGTAAAAACCTTCATGCTATGATAGAAATGGGAAAGTTGGATCATCTGGAGGAAAGGCTCAAGGCCATTGAAGGAGGCGAAGATTATGCCTTTGCTAACCTAGAAGAGTTGTTCCTAGTACCCGAACATGGTCATTCCCAAGTTCAAGGTGCCGGACTTTGACAAGTACAAGGGGACTACTTGCCCCAAGAACCATCTAAAGATGTATTGTCGGAAGATGGGGGTATACGCAAAAGATGAGGAACTACGGATACATTTCTTCCAATAAAGTCTTACTGGGGTAGCTGTTACCTGGTACGCTAACTTGGAACCTTCCCGAGTCCATTCTTGGATGGACCTAATGGATGCCTTCGTTAAGAAGTATCAGTATAGTTCTGATATGGCTTCAGATAGGATGCAACTGTAGAACATGTGCAAAAAAGAGCATGAATCCTTCAAGGAATATGCCCAGAGGTGGAGGGATCTGGCAGCTCAAGTAGTGCCCCCAATAACAGAGAAAGAGATTATCACAATGATAGTAGACACGTTACCAGTGTTCTACTATGAAAAATGGTGGGTTACACACCTTCAAGTTTTACAGATTTGGTCTTCGCCAGCGAAAGGATCAAAGTGGGTTTGAAAAGAGGCAAATTTAATCATCCTGCTTTGAGGAATGAGAAAACTGGGGCAAATGAAGAGGATGAGAAGGAGGGAGAAACCCATGCTGTGATTGCCATTCCTATACGACCAAGTTTCCCTCCAACCCAACAATGTCATTACTTAGCCAATAACAACCCTTCTCCTTCCCCACCACCCAGTTATCCACAAAGGCCATCCCTACATCAACCACAAAACCTGTCTACCGCACTTCCAATGACGAACACCACCTTTAGCACGAACCAAAACACCAACCAAAAAGGAATTTTGCAGCAAAAAGCATGTAGGATTCACCCCAAATTCCGGCGTCCTATGCTGACTTGCTCCTATATCCACTCGATAATGCAATGGTAGCCATAACCCCTGCTAGGTTTCCTCAACCTCTGTAACATCCTAGAAATTTCTACCCGGAATTTTTGGAAACGATGTATTTTGAATGATTATATATATATATATATATATAAGTATTATTCAGTGTATATGCATATATGTTCTTGGTAGAAGTAGGAATAGCGGGGGCAAGATACGCGGGTTAGACTAATTAAGGAAGAGAAATCCATAACTGGGAGGTTATGGGTTAATTCTTAATTAATTAGTTTAAAAATCATCGTTTTGCGTGCAACTTAAAATTTAACGAAACCAACCTCTAAACCACGCTCGGGGTTTTATTCTGAGCGTTTTGATATATATATTGCGTACTTTCGAAAACTGGCCCTGACGGACGTAGAGAAATGCGAGGAACTGGAACCAGAGAAACGGCACGCAAACCGAGGCAGGATTTTAGCGTTTTGAGGGTCAGATTTTCTCACTTTTGTGGCTGAGTATGGGTCACAGTCAAAAAGGGAAAGTGGGCCCTTTTTGCTCCACTCAAATGGAGACATGTGGCATTGCTTAAATAAAATAATAGAAAAAGAGAAAACCCTTTTATTTAAAACCAAAAAGCTTTTCTCTCTCTTCACTCAGCCCCCACACTTTTTCAGATAGCTCTCTCTCTCCCTCACGTTGCCATTTTCTTCTCCCTCATTCTCCATTGAAGCTCCAAGCAAAGCTTCAACCTTTGGCCATCATTTCTGCTCCAAATCGCGAAAGGAGAGCATTTTTGGAGTCGTGAAGTGCGTGGCTACGAGTGGGTCTTCGAAAATTCAGGTTTGGGTGGACTTCTTTCTCTCTTAAATTTCGTGGGTATGGGGTTTTGGGAGATATGATGGGTAGTCTTGCTAGGTTTCTGCTGTGTGATGATTATTTGTGAAGACATTTGTTGAAAGCTTGTTGAAATTGCCATGTTTGGATGAGTTAGACATACCCACTCTGTTTTAGGGTTTTTGTGATGATGTTTGTGATGTTTATATGTTGAAATTGCTTATGGAAAACTGTTAGAGATGAATGGTAGAGTTTAACCTAGGGTTAGAAAGTGAGAATGTGATGTTATGAGTGGAAAAAGAATGAGGCTTTGAGAGTTGGAAGGTTAAGTCTGAATTCTGTGGTAAATGGAGGTTAAAGTGAGTTAATCCTAGCTTGAAATGTCATTTAGGACTTATGAGAAAGCTTGGACTGTGCTAGAGAGAAAAACAAAGATGTGAAATTGTAGGAATTGATTTGGGCAAGATTGGATGAGAGGAAGTGTGATTTTCGAAATCTGCACTTTGTGCAGATTTTTGCTGTGAAATTGTGCAGCAGGATTTTGCACAAGTGCAGAAAAATGCTATGTATTTGCTGGTTGTGGAAAGAGTAATGTAGAATGAGTTCTGGATGTTTGCTAGTAGATCCCAACGGTCAAAATGTAGGCTTATGTACTATAGACTTCTAGTAAAATGTTTGAGTTGATCCAACGGTTAACGAATTGGATCGAAGGAATTGTTACTGGGGTCTATAAGTGAGAAAAGCTGTGATTTTGGTTGGTGTGTTGAGCAGAGTTTTCTGCCTTTGCCCTGTTTTGCTTGGCTGTGATAGCTTGTGCTGTTTGAATGTTGTTTTTCTTGGATGTTGTGGAAGCTTGGGAGGATTGATGGGGACCCGGTGTTGAGAGAAACGAGGATATGGGCTACGTGGGAGTACGTGAGCTCAGATGGAGGTGGGCAACAGGGGATGGTGGGTTTATGCGCGCATTGTGGATGTGGAAAACTTGTTGTGCACCATCACCCGACCGCCACCTAGTACCACATGTGATGGGTACCCCATAATCCTACAAGCTTGAGATGAGGAAGTGTTGAAGGGTGAAACTTCCTGCTTTTATTGTTGACCACAGAGTGGTACCTGGAGATATGTCGCGGGGGTCAGGAGACCTTGGGGACGTCAGGTGGGGTGCTATTGCCCAAAACCAAGCTTGACCAATCCCGACCCAACCCGGGCATAGTCGGTCAGTGAGAACCTGTGATGTACCTAAACAGGCGAGCTCCTGGCAGTCAACAGATAAAAGAAACAAAGACCACAAAGCAAGGAGGCTTGTGGTGGCTGGCCAGCTGTGAATTTTGTGTGATATGTGGATTATGGCCTCTGGTAATCGATTACCAAGGGTGGGTTATCGATTACAAGGCTTAAAAATGAAGACAGGAGGCTAAGATGGTCTTTGGTAATCGATTACCAAGGGGTGTAATCGATTACCAGGCTTGAAAAACGAAGTCAGGAAACTAAGGGAGCCCCTGGTAATCGATTACCAGCCTGTGTAATCGATTACACAGAGGGATGGGTCACTGGTAATCGATTACCAGGTAGGTGTAATCGATTACACAATGCATTTTTGCATATTTCATGTCCTGAGGCTGTGTAATTCAAGTTTAGCCTCTGGTAATCGATTACCAAGGCTGTGTAATCGATTACCAGAGATGAAAAGCCTTAAGATACTCCTTTTAATGTCATGTAGTGGTTATGAGATGCATTGTGCGGCGGCATAGTTAGATTCTTGTGAAAGAGTCTACCCCTTTCTTTTCTTCCTTGTAGATCGTGATGGCGGCGCAGCTAATCCATGATCGAGTAGAGATGGAGTGCCTAGAGGGAGCCTGGGAGACCCTCGAAGGCAACACGAGGTGCCGATTTCGGGGCACCATTCGATTCACGGCTACTTCTTTGGTGCATCCAGATGAACCTGCACGGACGCATCAGCGGACGGTGGAGTGGACAGCTTTTTCGGATTAGTTTTGTATACTTTTGAGGGTGGGTGTATCTAGGACGGACTGTTAGGTTTACTCTTTTGTTTTTGCATGGGTAGACCTGATGTATAGGCATTTGATGATTGTATACATGTGGCTGAAGCCACCACTATGAACACCTTTTCTCTGGATGACACTATGTATTTTGTAAAACTCCCATATTTTGGACAGCTTTAAATGATGAATGCATTTATGATCGATCTTGTTATTTGAAAAGAAAGCATTAGCAACTTTATTTGTAAAAGAGTTTATCGACCGTATTTCATTCTTTTATTTCACGTGACGACCTAAAGTAATGGCTGGTACATTCTTCCTTTTTGAAAAAGCAAAATAATTTAGAGAATTATGAGCGGTAAGAAAGAAATGACTCCGAATAGAGTTGTGAACTGGCCATTCAGGACTTTATAGTGAGGATTTTACTTCTAAACCTAGTTATGGTGAAAAGAGAAAGAAATGAAAAAGAAAAAGAAGAAAAAAAAATTTACCATGGGTTTTGTTATTTAAATTATTACTATTAAACCAGTCATTAATTTAGGAACGCCACAACCTCCATTTTTCCAAGGATACGACTCGAACGCAACGTGTGCTTGTCATGGAGAAGCCCCGGGGAATTCCAGTGAGCACTGTATGACCTCAAAGCGTAAAGTGCAAGGTCTAATTGATGCGGGCTGGCTAGAATCGCTTGTGAATCCTAACATTGACAAATGACACCACACATGGGGCAATTTTGAATGTTGTTGTTAGATGTCTCTAATGACTCATCAGGATTTTCAAGTTTATACCATTATTGTAAACCACAACTACAATGCTAAATAAAATGGATAAATTTGATATCTTTGTCCCTCATCCTCTCACAAACGCATCTTTGCTTATTCAACTTTCACCGGAATGTGGGTGCAAGCCATTGGTCTGTTTGCTCAAGCGACCTGCGCTCCTGAGTTTGGACATCCAAGACTGTTCAATCAGAAATTACTCATGCTAGACATTTGGTGAGGGTGCCGTAAAACGACAAGTAAAGCAAAAATAAATTTCAAAATAAAAATAAAAAAAAGGCATTTGATTGACTGTATTTTCAAGACGTTCATGTGACCTCATTTTATTATTCCGAAAAGTTTGTCTTTTTAGAGAGAAGTGAGTTATCAAGAATAGGCTGTTGGACAAATGGCCTCAGTTACCTTAAGAAAGAGGGGGGTTGAATTAAGATATAAAGACTATTCCCCAATTAAACTTTCACTCTCTCTTTTTGGATTAACAATGCACCCTTAACATGAATTACTCAAAAGACAACTCAAAATAAACTTCTTTAAAGAAAAAGATAAATAGCAATAAATAAAGGAAGGAGAGGAATGCAAACTTGATTTATACTGGTTCGGCCACTTCCCGTGCCTACGTCCAGTCCTCAAGCAACCCACTTGAGATTTTCCACTCTCTTTGAAAAACTCCTTTTACAAAGTCTGAACCACACAGGGACAACCCTTCCCTTGTGTTCAGGAATCCTCTACAACAAGAGACCCACGGTCTCTTAATCCCTTTTCATAAGTAAAAAGAAGAGAAGAAGAAATCTCTCTTGAAAGAGATAGATTGTACAATGAAGATCAATCAAAATTCCTTATTGAATATGCAAGTGGTTGACCAAGGAATCCTTTTGAGAGGATAAGACATTTCAGTTCAGAAAAACTCTCTTAATCTTTTGAGAGGATAAAACTTTTTGGGCAATGAAAAATCTCTTTAAATTCGTGTTTCCAAGTCACCTTTGATGGCCATTCATAAAAAATTTGAATAGATGTGACTCTTGGAAATTATTTTCTGAAAATCCCCTCTGGTAATCGATTACAAGACTTGTGTAAATGATTACAGATTTTAAAATTTGAATTAAAACGTTCAATAAACTGCTGGTAATCAATTACCATCCATGTGTAATCAATTGCACATTATAAATTTTGAATTTGAATTTCTAAGTGACTACTATAAACATTTTCAGCTACTGGTAATTGATTACCAGAGAGTAAATCGCAATTTGAAATGATTTAGATAGAATTCTTTGGCCGAACCTTTTGCTTTCTCAATTTGGAAACTTCTTCCTAAGATTCTAGAGATCAACTTGATCATATATCTTGATTTTCTTGGATTCTTGGATTCTTGTCTAATAAAACTTAGAAGCACTTGATCCTTTGGCATCATCAAAACATCAAAACATCTTGCTTCTACATAGGTGTCATTTGACTTAACCCGTCAACTGAAAAAAATCCTTCAACTATTTCTCGTCCTTGAAAAATTCTTTTTGCGAGAATCAACCGCTTTTATTCTTTCTTCCTTGCTACAAGGTTATGAAGACAAAACAAAGATGGATACCTCAAAGCCCTACACTGGGGCAATGAGGGGCACCATGCATGAACCTCAAGTGAACCTAGGGGCAGATTAGAAGTTCTCACCCAATAGGTTCCCTGCTACAAGGTCATGACGAAAGACAATGATTGGTACCTCAAAGCCCTACACTGGGGCATTGAGGGGCACCGTGCATGAGCCTCAAGTGAACCTAGTGGCAGATTAAAAGTTCTCACCCAATAGGCTCCCAGCTACAAGATCATGACAATAGATAACAATTGGTACCTCAAAGCCTTACACTGGGGCAATGAGGGGCATCGTGCATGAGCCTCAAGTGAACATAGGGGCAGATTAAAAGTTCTCACCCATCGATGTTTTTAAACAAAAAAAAGGGGGGGGGGGAGCAAACCCTGGAATTTCAATGGATTGTTTAAATATCAAACGACTCCATTGCCGTCAATCAAAAATGGTCAAGTGACTAATTCAAACAGAACATACACTCTGAGGGAGTTCCCGGAGAGATTTGCAAAAGACAGGATAAGGTTGCATGAATTATCAGCTTTTTCAAAAGGACAGTCAATCTGTGTTTTCCGAAAAAATTCAAAATCAAAATCACAAAATAAGGAAAGAATGTCATGAACATTGTACAAACTTTCCATTACATTGCATTGTTTCATATGAAGTCCGCATTTACCAAATTTCACAACAAAGGTTACATGCATCTGCATCACTAAACATCATGTTAACTACATAGATTTCCTACATCTAATCTTTTGAATTTGGGATGACCGACTCTCTCGGTGAGTCGATCTCTTGCTTTCTCATAAGGATGGACCCTTGGGTACTAGTACCCTCACCTTCAGAGGGTCATGTACCTTCACCTTCAGAGGATTACAAGTCCTCGCCATCATAGGACTACACGTCCTCGCCATCAGAGGGCTGCACGCCCTCACCTTCAGAGGACTACACGTCCTCACCTTTAGAGGGTCATGTACCTTCACCTTCAGAGGACTACACGTCCTCGCCTCCAGAGGACTACATGTCCTCGCCTTCAGAGGACTACACGTCCTCGCCTTCAAAGGGCCGCACGCCCTCGCCTTCAGAGGACTACATGTCCTCGCCTTCAGAGGACTACACGTCTTCACCTTCAGAGGGCTACACGTCTTCGCCTTCAAAGGGTCATGTACCTTCACCTTCAGAGGACTACACGTCCTCGCCATCAAAGGATCATGTACCTTCGCCTTTGTAGGGCTACACGCCCCCACCTTCAGAGGACTACACGTCCTCTCCTTTAGAGGACTACACGTCGTCGCCATCAGAGGACTACATGTCCCCCATTTTCAAAGGGCGACATGCCCTCACCTTTAGAGGACTGCACGTCCTCGCCATCATAGGACTACACTGCCTCGCCTTCAAAAGGCGACACGTCCTGAACTTCGGAGGGCTGCACGCCTTCATCTTTAGAGGGCTATGCGTCCTCACTTTCAGTGGGCTCTATATCCACACCTTAAGATAATTTAAGGTCCTCTGCCCTTAAATGCTTAACCGAGACTCGCGCTCCCGGTTAAGGGGCCAGTAGTTTCCTTTTATCAGTTTCTGGGCCACCCCCTAATATTGGAGGGCAACCAACTGTGCAAGCACAACTAGAGAGGGAGGCTATCACGCAGATACTATGCATACCGGGGCAAGATTTCAACCGTGCCGCTGCAAAGAGACAAGTGTGGATCATGCGCACCAACATGACCACTCTTACACAGATATAAATGACGTTGTTACTTAGCAACATTCTGCCCATCGACCGTAATGCCGATCTCCCTCTGCGGAAGTATCAGTTGGTCTGTGCCGTCCCGACATAGGTAGGTATGCATTATTTCCAACTAATTTCTAATGCCATCTACTATTTGCAGGGATCGCGCCCACAAGACACCCAGTGGACCCGGAGACGTTCAACAGGGCCCTGGGGTTTCCAGCTCTGGTTACGGGCCTCTATCAATCCTACAGGGTGCCCGTACCCCCCCGGCAAGGTCATGCCATCCCAACATAGGTAAGTATGCATATGGTTCAAACTGATTTCTGATGTCATCTATTGTTTGCAGGGATAGCGCTCGAAAGGACACTTGGTGGACCCAAAGAAGTCCAACAGGGTCCTGGGTTTCCAGCTCTGATTACGGGCCTCTGTCAGTTCTATGGAGTGCCTGTCACCCCCAGCAAGGTCATCAGGCCCCCTACTAATCGAGCTTTCATCAAGAGGTACTGCGCCCCCAGGTAGGCGCAAGGCAAAATACCACAGCAGCCTGGGGATGGCCAGCAACAGGCAACAAATGCACTGTCGCCACCTCCAGAGCCCCTCAGCTCATCCACAAAAAGGTTAGAGTATTGCCTACGACACATGGCCGACCAATAGGCGACCAAGTCCAAAGCCAAAGGTAAGCAAAGTACTGGGTCAGTGACCGACAAGTCATAAGGCGTCCAACTCAAGACGTTAAAGAAGCGCTACTAGGAGGCAACCTAGTAACTTTTAAATTTCTGCTTGTTATTTGATCACCTTTTGTTTCTCAAGTCATAGTAGGACACACCTAGTTGCTCATGATCCTAGGAATTTATATAAAACGAGCACAAGCTCGAGAGGTAGTCATACCTCAAAAAATATATATATGTATGTTTAGGTAGAAAGATACCTTCGATATGCATGTATGTAACAAAAAATACTTCACAAAATATATGTGTGTATGTTTAGGTAGAAAGATACCTTGGATATGCATGTATGTAACAAAAAATACTTCACAAAATATATATATGTATGTTTAGGTAGAAAGATACCTTGGATATGCATGTATGTAACAAAAAAATACTTCACAAAAAATATATATGTATGTTTAGGTAGAAAGATACCTTGGATATGCATGTATATAGCAAAAATACCTTACAAAACATATATATGTATGTTTAGGTAGCAAGATACCTAGGATATGCATGTATATAGCAAAAATACCTCACAAAAATATACACATGTTTAGGTAGCAAAATACCTCATGAAAAAAAAAAACAAAAACAAACAAGAAAAAGAAATAAACAAATGATAAAAAAGAAAAAAGAAAAATAAGTTGTCTAGCTGAAAAACCAACATGCTTTTGAAAGGAGATGACTTCCAACTTTTCTTTGCAAGTTTAATTGACTCTTTATGCAGATCAGCAAATGCATATTGCAATTCATCAAAAGAAATAGATAAGTTATTTGAAGATGTTACCTCTTCATCACTTTCGTAACTTTTAGCCATAAGGCAGAGATTTATCTCTTCATTTTCTGAATCTTCAGAAGATTCCATATCATTTTCATCCCATGTGATGTATGCTTTCTTCAGTTTCTTTTCACTATGATTTTTCTTTTCAGATTTTTCCATCTTTTTCTTGAAGATGGGACAATCAACCCTCAGATGTCCAGGTTGATTGCATTCAAAGCATTTTAGAGTAGAGGATGAAGTTTTTGTCCTTCTCTTTGATTTAAAATTGGGTCGCCTCTGATTTCCTCTTACTTTAAGAAACTTGTTGAATCTTCTTACAAAAAGACTTAGATCATCATCATCATCTGGATCATTATCCTGATCACTTTCTTCTTGAATTGAGGATGATGCTTTAAGAGCAATTCCTTTCTTTTTCTTGTCATTTTCTTCATGTTGGTGTAATCTCAATAGTTCCATCTCGTGTTCCTGCAACTTTCCAAATAAAGTGGCAAGGGACATATTAGACAAATCTCTTGACTCAGTAATGGCCGTTACTTTGGGTTGCCATTCTCTTCTTAAACATCTTAACACTTTGTTTATGAGATCCTCATTTTGAAATTCTTTGCCTAAGGTTGCTAGATGATTTACTATATGTGTAAATCTCTTTTGCATGCTTTGAATATTTTCATTTGCATTCATTCTAAATAATTCATACTCATGAGTTAGTGCATTTATCCTAGATCTTTTAACATCTGTAGTTCCTTCATGTGTTAATCGAAGAGTGTCCCACATTTCCTTAGCACTCTTACAATTTGAAACCCTGAAATATTCATCCATTCCCAGGGCAGATGTTATTATGTTTTTGGCTTTTAAGTTGTATTGTACTCGTTTTCTATCCTCTTCAGACCATCTATCTCTAGTTTTTTCTATAGTTATGCTTTCACTTGATGAACTACCATCTATTGTAACTCTTTCTACTGTGGTGGGTATATAAGGCCCTATTTCTATGGCTTCCCAAATATTTAGATCTATTGCCTCAATAAAAATTTGCATTCGGGTTTTCCAGTAGTGGTAACCCTCTCCATTAAAGATTGGAGGTCTATTGATAGAATTCCCTTCTGGAAATAAGGAATTTGCTAAGGCCATCATTTTCTTGAAGCTTCTAAACTTTATACAAGAATGAAGCTCTGATACCACTTGTTAGACAAGTGACCTCAGATATCTTAAGAAGGGGGGTTGAATTAAGATATTCCAAACTACTTCCCCAATTAAAAATCTATTTCACTTTTTATTCAAGTTATAAATTCCCTTAATAATCAACTTCTTAAATATTGATTCAAATAAAACAATTTGAATATGAATATAAAGCAATAATAAACAAAGGAGATTAAGGGAAGAAAAAGTGCAAACTCAGATTTATACTGGTTCGGCCACACCCTTGTGCCTACGTCCAGTCCCCAAGCAACCCGCTTGAGAGTTCCACTATCTTGTAAATTCCTTTTACAAGTTCTAAACACACAAGGACAATCCTTCCTTTGTGTTTAGAATTCCTTTACAACAAGAGACCCACGGTCTCTTAATCCCTTAGAGAATGAGGAGAAGAAGAAGAATGAATCTCTCTAGAAAGAGATAGATTTTACAGATTGAGCACTCAAATAATTCCTTAATGAATTGCAATTGAATTGGCCAAGGAATTCTTAAGAGGATAAAATGATTTTTGCTCTTTGAGAGGATAAACACTTGTTGTTCTGAAAAACTTTGAGCAAATTCGTGTTATAAGTCACATATATATAGACCATTGGTGGTCATGAATAAAGCCTTTGAAAAGTTGTGACTCTTAGAAATATTTTCTGAAAATCCTGTCTGGTAATCGATTACAGAAATTGTGTAATCGATTACAGCTTTTAAAATTTGAATTAAAACGTTTATTAACTGCTGGTAATCGATTACCAAAATTGTGTAATCGATTACACAGTCCAAAATTTCGAATTCAAATTTTAGTAGCTGTTATAAAACATATTTGGCCACTAGTAATCGATTACATCCTCTGGTAATCGATTACCAGAGAGTAAATCCTTTGAAAAACACTTTTTAAATTTAAATTACTTGGCCAAACCTTTTGCTAATTCAATTAGGAATTCCCTTCCTAATATACTAGTGATCATCTTGATGTTGTGACTTGTAATCTTGAAGTATTGTCTTGAATTTAATCTTGAAAAGCCCATTTGCATCAATTGCATCATATCATCATGATCATCATCAAAACACCAAAGGCAATTGCATCTACATGTAGTCCTCTGGAGGTGAGGGCGTGTAGCCCTCTGAACGTGAGGACATGTAGTCCTCTGAAGGCGAGGGCGTGTAGCCCTCTGATGGTGAGGATGTGTATTCCTCTGAAGGTGAGGACATGTGATCCTCAGAAGTTAAGGGTGCGCAGCCTCCTGAAGGCAAGGATGTGTACTCGTCTGAAGGCGAGGGCGCGTAGCCCTCTGAAGGCGAGGACACGTAGTCCTCTGAAGGTGAGGACGTGTAGTCCTCTGAAGGCGAGGGCGTGCAACCCTCTAAAGGCAAGGACGTGTAGTCCTCTGAAGGTGAGAGTGTATAGCCCTCTGAAGGTGAGGACGTGTAGTCCTCTGAAGGTGAGGACGTGTAGTCCTCTAAAGGTGAGCACGTGCAGTCCTCTGAAGGCGAGGACGTGTAGTCCTCTGAAGGCGAGGACCTGTAGTCCTCTGAAGGTAAGGGCATGCAGCACTCTGAAGGCGAGGACGTGTAGTCCTCTAAAGGTTAGGGCATGTAGCCCTCTGAATGTAAGTGCATGTAGCCCTCTGAAGGTGAGGGCGTGCAGCCCTCTGAAGGCGAGGACGTGTAGTCCTCTAAAGGTGAGGGTGTGTAGCCCTCTGAAGGTGAGGACGTGTAGTCCTCTGAAGGCGAGGGTGTGTAGCCCTCTTTATATGAAGATGTGTAGCCCTCTGATGGGGAGCACGTGTAGTCCTCTAAAGGGAAGGACTTGTAGTCCTTTGAAGGCGAGGACATGTAGTCCTCTGAAGGTGAGGGCATGTAGCCCTCTGAAGGTGAGGACGTGTAGACCTCTGAAGGTGAGGACGTGTAGTCCTCAAGGCGAGGACGTGTACCCCTCTGAAGGTGAGGGCGTGTAGCCCTCTGAAGGTGAGGACGTGTAGCCCTCTGATGGCCAGGACGTGTAGTCCTCTGAAGGGGAGGACGTGTAGTCCTCTAAAGGCGAAGGTGTCTAGCCCTCTGAAGGTGAGGACGTGTAGTCCTCAAGGCGAGGATGTGTAGTCCCTTGAAGGTGAGGGCGTGTAGCCCTCTGAAGGTGAGGACGTGTAGTCCTCAAGGCCAGGACGTGTAGTCTTGTAAAGGTGAGGGGGTTTAGCCCTCTGAAGGTGAGGACATGTAGTCCTCTAAAGGCGAGGGCATGTAGCCTTCTAAAGGCTAGGACGTGTAGTCCTTTGAAGGTCAGGGCGTGTAGCCCTCTTAAGCTGAGGACGTGTAGTCCTCCGAAGGTGAGGACGTGTAGTCCGCTAAAGGAGAGGACGTGTAGTCCTCTGAAGGCGAGGGCGTGCAGTCCTCTCAAGGTAAGGACACGTAGGCCTCTGAAGGCGAGGACGTGTAGTCCTCTAAAGGAGAGGGCGTGTAGCCCTTTGAAGGAGAGGGAGTGTGACCCTCTGAAGGTGAGGACGTGTAGTCCTCTGAAAGCGAGGACGTGTAATCCTCTGAAAGCGAGGACGTGTAGTCCTCTCAAGGTGAGAGCATGCAGCCCTCTGAAGGCGAGGATGTGCAGCCCTCTGATGTTGTGGGCTTGTAGCCGTCTGAAGGTGAGGGCGTGTAGCCCTCTGAGGGTGAGGGTACTTGTACCCTAGGGTCCACCCTTATGAGAATGCAAGAGATTGACTCATTGAGAGGGCCGGTCATGCCAAATTCAACAAGATTAGACATTAGATGTTGGAAATCCATGTAGTTAACATGATTTTTAGGGATTCAGTTGCATGAAACCTTTCTCTTGAAATGTGGTAAATGCAGACTTCATATGCAACAATGTAATGGAAAGTTGTACAATGTTCATGACATTCTTTCCCTATTTTGTTATGTTGATTTTGATTTGATTTTTTTGGAAAACACAGATTGACTGTCCTTTTGAAAGAGGTGATAATTCATGCAACCTGATCCTATCTTTTGCAAATCTCTTCGAGAACTCCCTAGGAGTGTATGTTCTGTTTGATTTAGTCACTTGATAATTTTGGAGTGACGGTGATGGAGCCATTTAATCAATCCATTGAAATCTCAGGGTTTTTCACTCCCCTTTTTTTTGTTTAAAAACATCGACGGGTGAGAACTTTTGATCGGCCCCTAGGTTTGCTTGAGGCTCGTGCACGGTGCCCCTCATTGCCCCAGTGTAAGGCTTTGAGGTACCAATTTTTATCTTTTGTCATGGCGTTGTAGCTGGGAACCTATTGGGTGAGAACTTCTAATCTGCCCCTAGGTTCGCTCGAGGTTTATGCATGGTGCCTTTCATTGCCCCAATGTGGGGCTCTAAGGTATCCATCGTTGTTTTGTTTTAACAACCTTGTAGCAAGGAAGAATGAAAGAAGCGGTTGATCCTCGAAAAAAGAATTTTTCAAGGACGAGAAATAGTTGAAGAATTTTTTCAATTGACAGGTTAAGTCAAATGACTCTTATTCTTGATAACTCATTTCTCTCTAAAAAGACAAACTTTCCATAATGATAAAATGAGGTCACATGAACATCTATATTTTACTTGAAAACACCGTCAATCAAATGCCTTTTTTCTTCTTCTTTATTTTTTTTTGAACTTTTCTGCTTTACTCGTTGTTTACGACATCCTCACCAAATGTGTAGCACGAGTAATTTTTAATTGTGTGCATTGGCATTGTAACTGTGGTTTACAATAATGGCTACCACCTCCCTCTTTTCCCCTATAAATAAGGGAAAGAGGGCAGAGAAAATTCGTGCAACCCTCCTGGTATCTAAGATTCACTTAAAATTAGTGAGAAAAATTGTTCTGTGAAGAAAATCCAAGCCAAGGCGCTTCGGTAACGCTTCCGAGACGTTTCCATGGGCGATTTCGTGAAGGTTTTGCACCGTTCTTCATCGTTTTTCATTCGTTCTTCATCGTTCTTCGGTCTTCAACCGGTAAGTTCCCGAAATCGAACCTTTCAATTCATTCTATGTGCCCTTAGTAGTCCCCACTTGTTTCGCGTACTTTTATTTTTATTTCATTTGTTTTTCGTACCCCCTTTTGACGTGCTTTAATCATTTATTTAAGTTAGTTTCTCGCCTAATAAAAAATAAAATAAATTCCACCGATCATTTGAGTTGTAATATCTTTTAATCTCTGTTAGAATAAAATCCGACCAATCTTTCACATCGTAACCACGTTGAAAACCAAAAAGAGGAAAAATAATGATAAAATAATCAAAAATATCTTTGAATAAAATAATCAAAAAAATCAATCGGACGCTTTTCTTTGGGGTTTTTCTTAATTGAATTGACTAATAACCAAAGTGAAACTAAGGCTAAAATTAACTCACAAATCAAGCTTTGTCATTAAAAAATCACCTAAAAACCATTTTAAGGTCCAACGCCTTGAATGGTCCTCTTTGCTTTTATTTGGTTAAACGTGCACTTTTGAAAGCCTAAAGCCAACGCATAACTTTGTCACTACTTTCAAGAAACCAAGAGATCATTAATGGTCCAATGCCTTAATGTTTTCTCTTCTTTCAAAAAGAATCAAAAGATAGTTTAATGGTCCTACACCTTAAATGACCTTTTGTTCAGTCAAAATATATCTTGCAAAAAAGATAAAAACAACTTAACCAACGTTTAGTTCTCAAAGAACTACGTAGGTCTGATTTCCTTATCACAATTGAGGAATACGTAGGAGCAAGGAAAACACCCTTGTCGACCACAAAAAGATAAAAAAATACAAAAGGCATAAAAAATGTAAAAGGGAAAATAAAACAAATTGAAGTCATATTTGCACACTTGATTAAAGGCTGTCGTCCCTTGTGACGGACACGTGGGGTGCTAATACCTTCCCCGTGCGTAAATACAACTCCTGAACCTTTCACACTTATAGTTTGTAGACCACGCCTTTTCCGGTTTTTTCGACGTTTTCCTCGAATAAACGTTGAAGGCGACTCCGCACATTTTCCTCCCATGGAAGACGCACCTGTGAGTCTCGCGTCGCCCTCCCGCCGAAGGGTAGGTTGCGACAGTTGGCAACTCCACTGAGGACTTTTGTTAGAGAGTTAGGCCAATCAATCAATGTGCTTTCCTTACAATGACTTCCCTTTTGTTCTTTTCCCTTGTCTTTTTCCTTATGTTCTTGTATATATAAACACTTTTTGATGCTTTTAGTGTATTCTTTAAATGTGTGCATGAGGTAAATATTTATTCATTTGATGCACACAAACACCAACACTATTTGCACACACGGTGAGTTGGAAAGGGGCCCTATACCCGGGTCCGTGGGAACGTAAGGAGTGGAGGTGAATCTATGGTCATGCTAGGTCTCCGACTTGCTTGATAACAGTGAACCCTCATCTAGAGTTTTTCTCTTTGATAACGTATTGTTGCTAGTAGTCCCTACTGCCGTAATATGTTCTTCGAAGGGGATGATACCTCTGGAGACCATCAAGAGAGATATGACCACCTTGGGAATTATCACTAAAAGCCCTTTTAGTTTCCTCCCATGTAGGTCCCTAAAATAGGGGCACGGAGCAAACATGTTGCGTGCCATTTTTTTACACTGCCATGCATGTAGTCCTAAATGTCATGTGCCCCTTTGCTTATATTTGTTTGTGGATATTGCCGTACTATGTACATCCCCGTGTTGTGCCCTTCGCATATGCATCATGCACGAGTTCCGTCTTGATCCCCTCACTTTGTCAAACCGATGGAGGGTCCGTGTCACCTTTTTAAATACATGCGTCGGGCGCCATGCTGCCCAAACGTTGTATCTAAGAAGGGGATAATTTTCCGAGCTCCCATATTCATAAATTGCATCTGTGTCATATGCATTTCTTCATGCATTCATCCATTCCACCCATGATAGATGTCGGAGTTTTGATTTGCACTGGGTTTTGTTTCACTTTAGTAAAACATGGGGTCGAGTCAGGCGCCTTCGCTTAAAAAGAGGTTCTATCGAGTCAAGGTCAAGAACCTAGGAATCACCAATCAAAAAGAGTTAGGGCAGTTGATGGGTCAGCTCCAATGACAAGCTTTTCGCAAAGCTTACAGTAAAATCTGGGACCTAGCCATGGCAGAAGTCTCCACAGAGGCCATTGCCTCCCTCGCCTAGTATTATGACCAGCCGTTAAGGGGCTTCACCTTTGGGGACTTCCAGCTATCACCCATGGTGGAAGAATTTGAAGAGATCCTAGGATGCCCTCTAGGGGGAAGGAATTAGACCACAAAAAGCAAGTCAAAAATGGGGTGGTTGGAATACCGAGAAAATGTTTGGAGGCAAAAGCAAGAATCTTGGCAGGTAGAGGCGAATGGGCCCCATTCATAGACATCCTCGCACTTTTGATCTTCAAAGGAGTCCTCTTTCCAAATGTGGATGGGTTGGTGGACCTAGTAGCGATCGACACTTTTCTCGCCTATCATGACCGCAAGGAAAGCTCGGTTATCGCTATACTAGCCGATCTATATGACACCTTCGACTGAAGATGTGAGAAGAGCAGTACAAGGATTGTTTGTTGTACTCTGGCCCTCTATGTATGGTTGGTTTCACACCTTTTTCGCCTACAGGTGAGGCATGCTTGCCCGATAGAAAGCCACCATTCATGCACAGAGACAAGAGGGGCACGTTGGGACCGACTTTTAGCAAGCAAGGAAGGAGCGTCTGTCAACTGGTTCCCTCGATGGAAAGAAGGAAGAACCAGGGTTCTTATTTCGTGCGGAGGATTTCCAAATGTTCCCTTGATGGGGACAAGGGGTTGCATCAGTTACAATCTCGTTCTTGCTATAAGACAACTTGGCTACCCTATGAGAGGGGCACCACTAGAGGAAGAGCTCGAACCTATTATTGCATGAGGTTTCAATAAGAACAACGTGGAGGCGCTTCAGAAGGTCCGCGAGGCATGGGAGATGGTGCAAAAGAAGGATAAGGAACTCAAAGGCAGTAACAACGGGCCCATCGGCGGCTACCGTAGTTGGTTGAAAGCCCACATGCAAGGTTTGGATTGGCTCCCAAGTTTGAGAACCACTAAAGGGGTGGAAGCTGAAGCACCGAAGGAAGACGAAGAGGTGCAGGCCCTTAGGACAGAACTCGAGCAAGCCCAAACAGTCAAAGAAAGGTTCAAATCAGTAGCTCTTAAGATCCGAAAGGAGAATGCCGAACTGAGAGACGTAAATATAGCTACCACCAAGGCCTTGGAACAAGAGACCAAAAGGGCTCGTAGGGAGGAACACGGCCAGAACAAATTCCGAGGGACTCTGTGGGGCAGTAACAGCGAGCTTAAGCTCCAAAGAGAGGAAAAGGACCTTAAAACGGTTTTCAGTGATTTTTTGCGGACAAAGCTTGATTTGTGAGTTGATTTTAGCCTTAGTTTCACTTTGGTTATTAGTCAATTCATTCAAGGAAACATCCAAAGGAAAACGTCCGATCGATTTTTTTGATTATTTTATTTAAAGATATTTTTATTATTTTATTATTATTTTGCCTTTTTTGGTTTAACCGAGGTTACAGCGTGAACGATTGGTTAGATTTTATTTTAACAGTGATTAAACGAGATTACAACGCAAATGATCGGTTGAAATTCATTTTATCATTTATTAGGCGAGAAAACAGCTTAAACAAAATTGCTATTTGCACCCCCCCATTTTGATAAGTTCACCCCTTCATTCGTAATTTACGGAAAGGTTACGGAAGCCTATGGGACTTGATTTTCTACTTTTTTCTCTTCCTTCTCACCAATATTAAGTGAAATATGCTTATTTAGGGTTATGGGAATTTTACGGAAGCATTACCGGTGTCCCGAAAGCCCCGGAAGCCAATTTTTTAACAAAACGGGGGAGGTGGTCGCCACCTAGCTCGCCCAGGCGAGCTAGGTTGCTTCCACCTTAAGCAAGAAATTGCCCAGAAACCTCTATAAGGGCCCAGATTTGAAAATTACTATTTGCACCCCCCATTTTACTAAATACTCCCCCTTTGCCCCTTTTTTGCTGATTCTTTTTCCGTAACGTTACGGAACCTCATGAATTACTAAATACTCCCCCTTTGCCCCTTCCTTCATAATAGTCGTGAAGTTCTTCACTTAGGGTCTTACAAGAGTTATGACCACTATAGGAGGCATGTTTTTCTCTTTTCATTTCTTTCATTATTTTTCTTCTTTCTTCCTCTCTTACTTTTTCTTTTTCTTTTCTCTCTTATTTTTCTTTCCATAACTTGAGGGAACTCAACTCATCTAAGATTCTAGATAAAGGGTCTTTATGACTAGTACCCTTGCCATTAACACTAGATGAATGATGACTCATGTTGGTTCCTAAGTTGTGGTTCTTTCTTGTTGGAGGTTTGAAAACAAAAGGTAAAAGAAACTATGGTTGAAACTATCCAAAAATAAACACTAAAAGAGGTGTGAAAGATAAGGTAAAAAACTAATTGGTAAAAGGAAAGCTATCTAGGCGGTTTGACAATGGAAGGTAAAGGAAATAAGATATGAAAGTAAGCAAGAAATGTAAACTAGGCGAATCCTATGAGTGTTTGGATGACCACATTCAAGGTTCCCAACAAAACACTCACTATCCTAAGGAAAAATTGCCTAAAATTATTACACACAAATGGAAGTTTGGTAACCGATTGGAGGCTCCCAACACACTTCCAATGAAAAGCCTTTTTGTTACAAAACTTGAAAGCAATGAAGGAAAGTAAATTGCAAATTACAAAATTACAAAACGGTCCTCAATTTTGGTGGTTGTTATCTCTTTGGTGATTCACTCAATTTGGAGTGCTTCTTAGTCCAATAGCTCTTAAGGTGGTTGGCCCCTTTCTTCTTGACTCAAATTCTTCAAGGGATGGCACCAATCCTCCTTCCAATTCCCTATATGGCAACCCACAAACAAGAAAACAAAGAGACAAGCAATAACCAAAGACCAAAAAAAATGAAATGAAAGCTAAACCAATGGAGTTTTAACAAGACAATTTTTCAAGGATTACTCAACAATTAAAGCAATGAAAAGGACATAGAAGCAAGCTAGGACTCAAAGAGAAACTTAGAATGGCTCTAGAGTAGAGTAAAAAAACTACAAAAAAAAAAGACTCAACAAACCTATAGCTTTGGCACTTGTTTTCATAGTAATTTTCAATTGAAATTTCGGAACTAAGATTGGTATAACATAGGCACCAATTATAGAATAAATTTTGAGCCAAAACAACAAGCACACTTCCCCTTTCACCTTTTTTTTTCTGGATACTGATTTTCCTGCCAACTTGTATGATTTTTTGTATTTTTTACTTTTATCCAAATCACTTGGTTCTTTTTTTATAACTTTTCTCAGATGTCTAGAAAATGCAGTAAAAATTTCAGCTCAAAATTCAAAGTAACCAATTCCCAGTAATTTTTACAAGTTTGTATGTCCAAGCTGCCAGCACCAACGATTTTTTTTTAAGCTTGGTATATTGATTGCCTTGGGCTTACTTTCAACCTTCCTATGTATGTTGAAATCACTAGGATTGTTTACCACAGTTTTAGGAGTTCAATATTCACTTAGGATCAACATTTCAGCCAGAAATTCAATCACCAAAACTCAAATTCACAATAGACACAATCAAAAGGAAACCTAAAAGTTCAAGAAAAGGTTCACAATCAAAGACTCTCTAAGAATTTTGCATGAACATGTTAAGGACTAATTAACATGAAAGATTTGACTCAAATCAAATAATAGGCTAAAAGAATTTCATACACTCATGAACAAATGAGTTAGACAAATAAACAAGAAAATAAAATTCAGCACAACATAAGAAATCTTATGTGACAAGTTTCATAACTAGACATGACTTCTATGACAAAACTACAATAGGTGAACAAGTCACTCTAGATTTTTGAGGTTTTCTTCTACTTTAATATTTTTGTAAGAATTTTATGGTTTAGGTTTAAGCCACAAAAAATAACAAGACAAAAACTCAAAGGAACCTAAACTCAACACAATTCATGGTTCAAGAACAAGAACAAGAAATTTGAACCATAGAAAATCAAATCTAGCTTCTATAGCAAGTTTAATCGGTGGAAACTCTAACGAATCATGTTAACAACATTTAGCACAAGACATGTGAGGATATACATGGAGAAAAATGAAGAAACAACAATGGAAGAGAAGGTAAAACTGAAAATCAATGGAGGTTTAAGGAGCACCTACTTGAAGCTCTTGTGCTCTGATTACCACTTGATGGAAGCTTGCTTGTGGAGCTTCTATGGAGGATGGATCTTTGAGCTTAAATGAGGTCCTTCAATGGTGATTTTCCACCATGGAGATGCAGCGGAAGACAAAGGAGAAGAGGTGAGAGGAGGCGCCATCCACTAAGGAATAAGCCATGGAAGAAGGAGCTTCGCCACCAAGATGAGCCTTGGATAAAAAGCTTGGAGAGGATGCTTCAATGGAGGAAAAGAAAGAGGGAGAGAAAGAAAGAGGGGGGAGCACAAAATTGAAGGAAGAAAAAGGGAGAGAAGTTGAACTTTGATTTGTGTCTCACAAGACTCTCATTCATCAAAGTTACAACAAGTGTTACACATGCTTCTATTTATAGACTAGGTAGCTTCCTTGAGAAGATTTCTTGAGAAAACTTCCTTGAGAAGCTTCTTTGAGAAAAATTCCTTGAGAAGCTTATTTGAGAAAACTTCCTTGAGAAGCTAGAGCTTAGCTACACACACCCCTCTCATAACTAAGCTTACCTCCTTGAGAAGCTTCCTTAAGAAGATTCCTAAAGAAGCTAGAGCTTAGCAACACACACCTCTCTAATAGCTAAGCTCACCTCCTTGAGATGAGAAGCTAGAGCTTAGCTACACACCCCCTATAATAGCTAAGCTCACCCCCATGACAAAATACATGAAAATACAAAAAAAAGTCCCTACTACACAGAATACTCAAAATGCCCTAAAATACAAGGCTAAAACCCTATACTACTAGAATGGCCAAAATACAAGGTGTTAGACAAGTGGCCTCAGATATCTTAAGAAGGGGGGGTTGAATTAAGATATTCCAAACTATTTCCCCTAATTAAAATTCTATTTCACTTTTTACTCTAGTTATGAATTCCCTTAATGACAATCTTCTTAAATATTAATTCAAATGAAACAATTTGAATATGAATATAAAGCAATAATAAATAAAGGAGATTAAGGGAAGAGAAAATGCAAACTCAGTTTTATACTGGTTCGGCCACACCCTTGTGCCTACGTCCAGTCCCCAAGCAACCCGCTTGAGAGTTCCACTATCTTGTAAATTCCTTTTACAAGTTCTAAACACACAAGGACAATCCTTCCTTTGTGTTTAGAGATCCTTTACAACAAGAGACTCACAGTCTCTTAATCCCTTAGAGAATGAGAAGAAGAAGAAGAACAAATCTCTCTAGAAAGAGATGGATTTTACAGATTGAGCACTCAAATAATTCCTTAATGAATTGCAATTGAATTGGCCAAGGAATTCTTAAGAGGATAAAATGAATTTGCTCTTTGAGAGGATAAACACTTGTTGTTCTGAAAATCTCTGAGCAATTTCGTGTTTAAGTCACATATATATAGACCATTGGTGGTCATGAATAAAGCCTTTGAAAAGTTGTGACTCTTGAAATAATTTTTCTGAAAATCTTGTCTGGTAATCGATTACAATAATTGTGTAATCGATTACAGCTTTTAAAATTTGAATTAAAACGTTCAGAAACTGCTAGTAATCGATTACCATATATGTGTAATCGATTACACAGTGCAAAATTTGAATTCAAATTTTAATAGCTGTTGCAAATCAGTTTTGGCCACTGGTAATCGATTACATCCTCTGGTAATCGATTACCAGAGAGTAAATTTGTTGAAAAACACTTTTTAGCTTAAAATTCTTGGCCAAACCTTTTGCTAATCCAATTGGAATTCCCTTCCATTTTAATATCCTTTCTAAGACTCTATAGACTGTCTTGATCATCCATCTTGATTAATTGCTTTGTCTTGAGTAAATCTTTGAGAAGCATATGATTCATGTAATCCTTTGGCATCATCAAAACTTTCAGCTTGATCCTTTGTCTACACAAGGCCCAAAAGAAGGAAAAAACCTATTCTAATATTTACAAAGAAGAATGGATCCAACCTTGACCCATGGGCTAAAAAAATCTACCCTAAGGTTCATGAGAACCCTAGGGCCTTCTTTAGTAGCTCTAGCCCAAGCCTCTTGGAGTCTTCTATCCAATACCCTTGGGGGGTAGGATTGCATCAACATACAAAATTTTTGTTGTTTCATTCACATTTATTTATACATATATTCACATTGGAGAGCCAATCTCATGTCTTGCACACACTTGCATTTATTTGAAAAGGAATTTTCATGCCATCTATCTACACTTGAAAGGCAATTCCACATCATATATTCATTTTGGGGAAGCATTTTCGTGCCACATCCAACATGTGTACATTCAAAAAGCGCTTGACCACCTATTCAACATGTACACGTTTCAATTGAAGGGTATTTTTCTCTTGCTACCTATTCTATATATACATGCACATGGTGAATAACATCTTTATACAAACTAGGAAAACATCATGGTGCAGCCCCAACAAATCAGCCGCTGCCCTAAAGGGAAATCCCTATTTTAATCCCTTCCTTTTTATGTTTTCTTGTACTAAAAACCAAAGGCTTGGATTCCTAGTTCTAAGTCCTTAATTTGGGCACTTATTTTAAACTCTACATGTTGTCCCTATACACACAAAACAGCCCTACAATCCAAAGTTCACAAAACCATGCCCAAATGTCATTGAGGCATTTCACCGAGCACTTGGTGGGCGCATGTTTAGGCATGAATGTGGCATGCCCCATTGCTTCAGAATGCACCATAGGCCTAGGGCCATCCCTTACAACCCCCTAACTCAAACTAATCAAGCATGAAACAAAGCCAAAATTGCCCCACAGATTTGGGCACATTCACACAATTTAGAGCACCAAAAGAAGACCAAGATACATCAATGGAAAGCTAGAAAGCTCAAGAATGAGATACTTACTTGTTGGAGTGAGTAGGAGTATAAAAAATGGAAGCAAAATGCAACCAAAGGTGGCTTGGGGAGCAAAAACAGCAAGTCCTGTGGCTTTGCGTTTTTTGAAAGTGGGGGGGGGGGGGAGAAGTTTTGGGTGAAGAAAACGTTCCCCTGCCCCTCTTTTAACCCATCTCGTGTAGGGGTTGCTCGCCCAGGCGAGCTAACCTGTACTTTTTTTTTAGGGAAGACATCAGTATGGCTCTTTACGGGTCGGCATTCGCTTATCGAACCCCCTTGGGGTAGATTAGGCATCCAATATTTACTTTAAAGACATAACAGTAATAATTACTGGGAATTTAAAGGATACTAGGCTGCCTCCCAGCGGCGCTTTCCGTTTGTCCAGAGCTGGGCAAGGGACGAACATCTATCGGTCGTGACCCTAGCCTCTACTTGCGTACGTCCCTAAGTACCTGAAAGTAGGAAACGACATCGCGCAACAAAACTGTGGTCGCGTTACTGTTTTACCTTGATTGGTTTCTGCCTTCAGCCTCGTCCCGACATCTGACCACTTCTTAAGACGATTCTGCTCTTGTCATAAGATAACAAAATATTCATGAATTTTTCAAATGCAACAATCTTTTTAGTGAAAGCTGGTCAGGTTCAGTTTTAATTAAGCGCTTGGGGCATCCCGTGAACTGAGCGAAAAGGCTCAGGTTATCATAAACTGCACATGGTTTAAAGCACAAAGTGAGGACTGAAGCCTCAATCTCATGTTCTCTTCTTTTAAACGACCGTGACGAGAAAATTACAGTGGATAGGAATCCCTGGGGGAAACCAAGAAGAACACACAAAAATATAATAACATGCAACAACTTCCTTAATTGCCCCAGATCTTAAGCGTAGTATCGCTTGACAACATCGGAGTTCACGGGTGAAGGTAGCTCCTCGCCATCCATGTTGGTGAGCACCAGGGCCCCTCCGGAAAAAGCCCTTTTCACAATGAAAGGCCTTTCATAGTTCGGGGCCCACTTCCCTTGATTATCTTTAACAGTGTGGGACATCTTCTTCAGCACAAGGTCCCCCTCATGGAACTTGCGCAGGCGCACCTTCTTGTCGAACGCGTTCTTCATTCTTTGTTGATACAGGCGCCCATGCCTCATGGCCGTCAAGCGCTTACCTTCAATAAGGTTGAGTTGGTCGTAGCGTGTTTGAGCCTACTCTGATTCTTCTAAGCATGATTCTGCTAGTATCCTCTGGGAAGGGACCTCTACCTCAAACGGGAGTACCGCTTCTGTTCCATAAACCAAGGAGTACGGTGTTTCCCCAGTAGAAGTTTGTACCGAAGTTCGATATCCATGCAGGGAAAAAGGCAACATCTCATGCCAATCTTTGTACGACACTGTCATCTTCTTAATAATCTTGTTGGCTGCTTCTATGGCTCCGTGATAGGGTGTGGGATTGTGATGCTGGATTTTGAAATCCATGCACATTTCCTACATCATTTTGTTATTCAGATTGGTGCCATTGTCAGTAATGATCTTCCTAGGGAGTCCGTACTGACAAATCGGCTCCCTCTTTATGAATCTGACCACTACACTCCTCGTGACATTGGTGTAGGAAGTCGCTTCGACCCATTTGGTGAAATAATCTATTGCCATGAGAATGAAGCGATGACCGTTTGAAGCCTTGGGTTCGATGGCCCTTATGACGTCTATCCCCCACATGGAAAAAGGCCAAGGGGCGGACATGACATTCAGAGGATGTGGCGGGGCATCGACATTGTTCGCGAACGCTTGACATTTATGACATTTCCTTACATGGGTGCAGCAATCACTTTCCATGGTGAGCCAGTAATAACCTACTCTCAGGATCTTCCAGGCCATAGCATGCCCATTGGCGTGCGTTCCAAACGAACCCTTGTGGACTTCCCTCGATCATGTGGTTCGCCTCTTTGGCATCCATGCATCGCAAGAGGGTCATGTCATGGTTTCTCTTATATAGTATGCTCCCACTCATGAAGAAACCGGCCGCCAATCTCCTCAATGTCCTTTTATCATTGTCGTAAGCCCCCGGTGGGTACTCTTTGCTTTCAGCGAATCGCTTGATATCGAAATACCAAGGCTTACCATCCCATTCCTCTTCCACCTGACAACAATGTGCGGGTCTGCCACGACACCAGAACTCAATGTATGGTAGGTCCTCGTGCGGTGTTAGCTGGAACATGGATGCCAAAGTAGCAAGCGCATCCGCCATTTGATTTTCCTCCTGGGGAACGTGATGGAAGGAGATCTCATCAAAGGAATCAGCCAACTCCTTGATATAGGCTTTGTAGGGTATCAACTTGGGGTCTCTAGTTTCCCATTCCCCTCTCAGCTAGTGAATCACCAGTGTTGAGTCCCCGTACACTTTGAGCAGTTTGACATTAGAGTCAATTGCCGCCTGGACGGCCAGGGCACACGCTTCATACTCAGCCATATTGTTGGTGCAGTCAAACCCCAGCCTGGCTGTGAAAGGTATACATTGATTGTCTGGAGAGACCAATACTGCTCCAATGCCATGGCCTAGAATTTTTTATGCTCCATCAAACCACATGGTCCACTTGTCCCGATCCTCGTCTAGTTTTTCCTCAAACAAGGCCATGATGTCCTCATCCGGGAATTCGGGATGCATTGGCTGATAGTCGTTGAGAGGCTACTGAGCGAAATAATCTGCCAAGGCACTTCCTTTTATCGCCTTTTGGGTGACGTAGACTATATCGAACTCGGATAGCAAAACATGCCACCGGGCAATCCGTCCTGTGAGAGCAGGCTTCTCGAAGATGTACTTAACTGGGTCCATCTTGGATATCAACCAGGTGGTATGGCTCAGCATGCATTGTCTTAGACGGTGGGACGCCCAGACTAAAGCACAACACGTTCTTTCGAGCAGGGAGTAATTCATTTCACAGGCTGTGAACTTCTTACTCAAGTAGTAGATAACACGCTCTCTCTTCCCGGACTCGTCATGTTGCCCCAGCATACATCCCATCGACTCGTCCAAAATCGTCATATACAAGATGAGAGGGCTTCTAGGTACCGGCGGCATAAGCACAAGAGGGTTCATGAGACACTGTTTGATCCTTCCAAACGCCTCTTGACAATCCTCGTTCCAGTGGACGGATTGGTTTTTGCGTAAAAGTTTGAACAATGGCTCACAAATAGCGGTGAGCTGTGATATGAATCTGGAAATATAATTCAAACGTCCCAGGAAACCTTGGACCTGCCTCTCGGTACGGGGTTTCGGCATCTCAAGGATGGCTTTCACCTTTTCGGGTTCCACCTCTATCCCTTTCTGGCTCACGATGAAACCTAGCAATTTCCCTGATTTGACCCCGAAAGTGCACTTAGCGGGGTTTAACCTCAATTGATACTTCCTAAGCCTTTCAAACAACTTCCGAAGGTTTACAAGGTGTTCCTCCTCGGTCTTAGACTTGGAAATTATGTCATCCACATAGACCTCGATTTCTCGGTGCATCATATCATGGAACAAAGCCACCATAGCCCGTTGATAAGTTGCCCCGGCGTTCTTGAGTCATCACCCTATAACAGAACGTTCCCCACAGGGTGACGAAGGTAGTCTTCCCCATATCCTCCGGTGCCATTTTTATCTGATTGTAACTGGAGAACCCATCCATGAAGGAAAACAAAGCGAAATTGGCCGTATTTTTGACAAGGATGTCGATCTGCGGCAGAGGAAAATTGTCTTTAGGACTGGCTCGATTCAGGTCCCGATAATCCACACACATTCGTACCATCCCATCCTTCTTAGGGACTGGTACAATGTTGGCAACCCATTCTGGGTACCGAGCGACAGCCAAAAAACCAGCGTCAAATTGTTTCTTTACCTCTTCTTTTATTTTCAAGGATGTCTCGGGCTTCATCCTCCTCAGTTTTTGTTTTATCGGGGAACACTCAGGATTTAGAGGTAATTTGTGCTGTACGATATTAGAACTAAAACCGGGCATATCTTGGTACGACCAAGCAAATATGTCTTGGTAGTCTTTTAGCAGGGCTATCAATTCTTCGCGGATGGGTGCGGTCATACCCGTGCTTATCTTTACTTCTTTTTTATCACTGCCGGTTCCTAAGTCCACTAGTTCCGTCTCTTCTTGATGAGGCCCCATCTCTTGGTCCTCATGGGCGACTATCTTCTCTAACTCCGGGGGAAGTCCCACATCTTTGTTCTCTTCATCCTCCGTTTGATCCGTTTCTTGCTCGAAATCGATGGTCGGGTCCTAGGTATTAGTACCTTCGAGGGACTCATCGTCGAATCTGGCGTTTTAAACGTAAAGAAATAAACATACAAATGGATGAGAATGGGTAGAGATGTAGGAACAGATGAAGAAAGATCTTTGTATTATAAATTTAGGAACAAAAGACATAAAGCCTTAACAAAATGAAACTTTAAAGCCTAGGCACAACTGTAGAGTTTAAAAGCCACAAAGGGTTACATTATGCTTGTCGCGTAAATGTCCGGGCGCTCCTCCACTCGCCAATTTCCTAGTCGGAAACCAGGAGGGCATGGTCGTACCAAATCCAACCCACTCGAAGAATCATCTTCGCATATCGCAACGACTTAGCCTTCGTGTCCTTGACCCGTGCTTATAAAGCTCCTACTGATGTGGTAAGGCGGGCCACCTTCGACTTCTCGTCCCAATCGTGAGCCTTGACCTTCGCTCTTCCTTCCTGCAACGCTTTTCCTTATGTCTGTTTGTGTGGGTTTATAGCCTAACCCAAACTTCCCACGGTTTCTTCTGGCGCTTATCAGGCTGGTTCTACCGCCGTTGTCTTTGCCTAAACCCATTCCAGGCTCGTAACCATTCCCCAACATCACCCAGGGCACCATTACTGTCGTATCGAACAGGCAAGGTTGCCCAAAGAAGGAATCTACGGAGTCAATGCTTACCACCTCAAAATACTGGAAGGCGGTTTCTAATGACTCCTCTGCGACTTCCACATATGGCATAGAGGATGGGCAACTCACCAAGATGTCTTCCTCGCCCGATGCGATAACCAAATGCCCCTCCACTACAAATTTCAATTTTGGGTGGAGTGTAGAGGGAACGACTTCCACCGAGTGGATCCACGGGCGTCCCAAAAGGCAGCTGTAAGCGGGGTTAATATCCATTATTTGAAAGGTAACCTGACAGGTATGAGGGCCTATCTGTACAGGGAGGTTGATCTCTCCCCTAACCTTTCGGCGGTGTAGATGCAATTGCCTTTGATGTTTTGATGATGATCATGATGATATGATGCAATTGATGCAAATGGGGTTTTCAAGATTAAATTCAAGACAATACTTCAAGATTACAAGTCACAACATCAAGATGATCACTAGTATATTAGGAAGGGAATTCCTAATTGAATTAGCAAAGGATTGGCCAAGTAATTTAAATTAAAAAGTGTTTTTCAAAGAATTTATTCTCTTGTAATCGATTACCAGAGGATGTAATCGATTACCAGTGGCCAAATATGTTTTATAACAGCTACTAAAATTTGAATTCGAAATTTTAGACTGTGTAATCGATTACACAATTTTGGTAATCGATTACCAACAGTTAATAAACGTTTTAATTCAAATTTTAAAAGTTGTAATCGATTACAAAATTCCTGTAATCGATTACCAGACAGAATTTTCAGAAAAATAATTCTAAGAGTCACAACTTTTCTAAGGCTTTATTCATGACCACTAATGGTCTATATATATGTGACTTATAACACGAATTTGCTCAGAGTTTTTTAGAACAACAAGTGTTTATCCTCTCAAAGAGCAAAAATCATTTTATCCTCTTAAAAATTCCTTGGCCAATTCAATTGCAATTCATTAAGGAATTATTTGAGTGCTCAATCTGTAAAATCTATCTCTTTCTAGAGAGATTCATTCTTCTTCTTCTCCTCATTCTCTAAGGGATTAAGAGACCGTGGGTCTCTAGTTGTAAAGGAATTCTAAACACAAAGGAAGGATTGTCCTTGTGTGTTTAGAACTTGTAAAAGGAATTTACAAGATAGTGGAACTCTCAAGCGGGTTGCTTGGGGACTGGACGTAGGCACAAGGGTGTGGCTGAACCAGTATAAATCTGAGTTTGCACTTTCTCTTCCCTTAATCTCCTTTGTTTATGATCGCTTTATATTCATATTCAAATTGTTTTTATTTGAATTAATATTTAAGAAGTTCATTGTTAAGGGAATTTATAACTTGAATAGAAAGTGAAATAGATTTTTAATTGGGGAAGTAATTTGGAATATCTTAATTCAACCCCCCCTTCTTAAGAAACTAGCCTAGGATAGGCTCTGGTAATCGATTACCATCCAGTGTAATCGATTACACATGAACAGGCAGCCTGTAATCGATTACAACATCCTGTAATCGATTACCAGTAGGCTTATTGGTCCTGTAATCGATTACCAATCCCTATAATCGATTACAATACGTCCTCTTCTATAAATACTCACGAAATCAGAGCTGCTGCGCAGCCAAAGCCTCCTCCACGTTTTCCTCCATACCTAAAACTTTAAATCTTCGAATCTCACTCAATTCTTCACCAAATCACGTCTCGTAAAGCCCAATCTTCCTCTTTTTCACTTCTCTTTCACTTCCACCGATCAAAATCCGTAAAAACTTCATCAAATGGCAGAGTTATCGAAGAAGAGAAAGGGATCATCCTCCACCGCTGCTGCTGTTGCCCATCGCCGCCACGGCCCATCCGGAGCACCCACAACACCTATTCATCCTTCTTTGTCATCTCCAAGATCATCAACATTGTTTTCATCCGATGATCAGCGTCTACGGTACCTTTCTCAGTTTTCTTCTAGAATAATCTTAGACCCTAAGTACCTAGACGTAGAATTCTTTAATGATGAAACGTTTGATTGCTATCAAGTGTTTCAAAATTTTGGTCTTGTTGATTTCATGTCATTAAAATTGCCATATTATCCTGAACTTGTAAAGGTCTTCTACTGCAATTTAAAAATTTAGGATGGCATTATCATTTCTGAGGTGCATGGTATTTCTATGGTCATTGATCAGTCACTGTTCTTTTCTTTGACTCATTTACCCAGTCAAGGTGCACCTTTTGAGGGCACCATTGTTGATGACTGGAAATTTGATTATTCGAGTCATGATGCTCGTCGCATGGTCTGCAATGATCAAGCTGAAATGACCGGTAGATTGCTGGCCGGGTCATTAACATTTGATAATCGCATCATGCACTATATAATTGTTAGGATTTTGCTTCCTCGGTCTTCAAATTTAGCACAAGCCTCTGAGGAGGATTTGATTCTTATGTGGGCTTTTCTTACTGGTCATCAGATCGACTGGGCCCATTTGGTTCGGTACCGAATGCATAAGGCATTACGGGCTAATGCACCTCTCCCTTATCTATATTTGATTACTCTGTTTTTGCGTCATTTTCAAATTCCACTTGATGATGAACCCTTTGTTCAAGTCAAGCGTTCCTTTGCAATTGGTGCTGGTGCAGTGACCTCCTTTGGGTACCGTAAAGATCGGAATGGTCAATGGCTGAAGAAGGATGCACTTCCTCCTCAAGATGAACGTACTCCTTCACCTCCTCCTCCATGCGAAGATTCCGCACTCATGAATGAAGTCCTCTCCGAATTACGGGGTCTTCGTTCTTATGTTGGTGACCGCTTCGACTCGTTAGATACATGCTTTGCCGGTATGGACATTCGCCTCACACAGCTTGAAGAGGATGTCGGATACATTCGTCAGAGTTTCGATCTTCCACCACCGCCTCCGTCTTCTTAGACTGTAGTTTCTCATTATATGTCTTTTATAAGCCATGTATTTTGGCTGTTTAGTTTCTTAGAGTTTAAATTATTACGATAAGTACTTTATTTATTTATCTAGCGGTTATTTGGATTTCAGCCTTTTCTGCTTTGACATTATGTGGTTGTTGACGTTTTTGAGTTATTTGGATTCTGGTTGATTATTTCTTGTTTGTGAATTTGGATGGTTATGCCTTATACTCCATTGTTATATCTTTCTACTCCATTGTTATATCAGTGTTGATTCCCGAGTTCTTTGGCTTTTTGATGTTGCCAAAGGGGGAGAAAAGGTTGTAGAAAAAGCTTAACAACCTTAGAAATCAAGTGATCATAAATTCCGAAATATAGGGGGAGTAAACGCACATTTTATCTATATACAATTGTTTGTTGCTTGCTTGAATCTTGATTTCAGGTATTGTATTGTCATCATAAAAAAGGGGGAGATTGTAGATGCAATTGTCTTTGATGTTTTGATGATGATCATGATGATATGATGCAATAGATGCAAATGGGCTTTTCAAGATTAAATTCAAGACAATACTTCAAGATTACAAGTCACAACATCAAGATGATCACTAGTATATTAGGAAGGGAATTCCTAATTGAATTAGCAAAGGTTTGGCCAAGTAATTTAAATTAAAAAGTGTTTTTCAAAGAATTTATTCTCTTGTAATCGATTACCAGTGGCCAAATATGTTTTATAACAGCTACTAAAATTTGAATTCGAAATTTTAGACTGTGTAATCGATTACACAATTTTGGTAATCGATTACCAGCAGTTAATAAACGTTTTAATTCAAATTTTAAAAGCTGTAATCGATTACAAAATTCCTGTAATCGATTACGAGACAGAATTTTCAGAAAAATAATTCTAAGAGTCACAACTTTTCAAAGGCTTTATTCATGACCACTAATGGTCTATATATATGTGACTTATAACACGAATTTGCTCAGAGTTTTTTAGAACAACAAGTGTTTATCCTCTCAAAGAGCAAAAATCATTTTATCCTCTTAAAAATTCCTTGGCCAATTCAATTGCAATTCATTAAGGAATTATTTGAGTGCTCAATCTGTAAAATCTATCTCTTTCTAGAGAGATTCATTCTTCTTCTTCTCCTCATTCTCTAAGGGATTAAGAGACCGTGGGTCTCTTGTTGTAAAGGAATTCTAAACACAAAGGAATGATTGTCCTTGTGTGTTTAGAACTTGTAAAAGGAATTTACAAGATAGTGGAACTCTCAAGCGGGTTGCTTCGGGACTGGACGTAGGCACAAGGGTGTGGCCGAACCAGTATAAATCTGAGTTTGCACTTTCTCTTCCCTTAATCTCCTTTGTTTATTATTGCTTTATATTCATATTCAAATTTCTTTTATTTGAATTAATATTTAAGAAGTTCATTGTTAAGGGAATTTATAACTTGAATAGAAAGTGAAATAGATTTTTAATTGGGGAAGTAATTTGGAATATCTTAATTCAACCCCCCCTTCTTAAGATATCTGAGGCCACTTGTCTAACAGGCGGTTGTCGTCGAAGGCACGGACCACCATGGAACTTGGCTTTAGATGAGAAGCATTAAACGGTAATTTCTCCAAAGTGCTTTTGGGCATTACGTTTAAACTGGAACCGTTATCGATGAGCACCTTGGCCACGACGTGGTCCATGCATTTGACTAATACATGCAAAGCCCTGTTATGCCCTCTCCCCTCGGTAGGGATTTCTTCTTCGGCGAAGGCGAGATAGTTGTTGGCGGTGATATTATTGATGAGTCCTCCAAAGCCTTCTACAGAGATATCTTGGGCCACATGAGCTTCGTTCAAAACCTTTACTAGGAAAGCCCGATGAGGCTCAGAGCTCATGAGTAATTCCAAAAGAGAGACCCTGGCCGGGGTTTTGTTGAGCTGCTCAATGACCTTGGACTCGCTCTGCTGAATAATGCGGAGAAACTCGCTTTCTTCCTCTAGCGACACTTTCTTCTTGCCACAACAATCCCTTTTCTCTGGAAGACCTTTCACCAGAATATCCTCGTTTGAAGTGAGGGTCGTTTTGTCATTTTGTTCTTCCACCATTTTTGCCTTCCCTTTAACGTTTGCAGGTTGTGTCAGTAGGTCGGGGGGTGCAAAGACGCGACCACTGCGGGTCACACTACTCAGCTCCATGATATTGGTCACCTTAGCTGACAATGAGCTGATGTCGGTGGCCTCTTCTTTCCTTTCACTTGGAGGTGCATACCTCCACGGGATTGCGTGGCTGTTTCGGTATGGGAAAGGAACAGGTTTAACTACCGAGGGGTTTTGTGGAGCTACGTCCTTGGTGAAATATACCACCAATGGTTTAGGCCTTCCAAAACTTCTCTCATCTACGGACTGCATACATATATGCTGCTCTTCCCTCCCCTTATCATCGACTTCCAGTCGGCCTTGATCTATCATCTGTTGCAACAAGGCCCCCACTGCTAAACATGTTTCCATGTTATGTAGCTCGCCGGGATGCAACAAACAAGAATCCTCTTCATGCCCACCGTGGGGAATTACGCCCCCCTTTTGTAGGGCCTCGTAGATAAACCTCATGGGGGTCGTCACATCCTTTAAAGGCTTAGACCTATGCGGTTTATCCGACTCAATGGCATTAACTGCTCCCCCTCCATGATTGGCGAGCGGGTTTGTTTTCACGTTGGGCCGATCCTCTTGAAACATCAGCCATCCGGCGTCTATCAAATGTTGGACCTTGTATTTAAGGGCTAGGCATTTTCTAGTGGAGTGGCCCGGGGTTTTCCCATGGTACGCGCAAGTTGCGTCGGGGTCATACCATTTTGGGAAAGGATGCTGGTAGATCTTCCCAGGAGTTATTACGACCATTTGGTTGGCGATGAGGGATGAAAAGAGGTCTTCGTACGCCATTAGGATCGGGGTGAATTCTGGAATTGGCCTCGGGGGAAAGTTCCTCATCGCGTTGGAACCGGCACCAAAGTGAGCATTGCCGACCGGGCGAGTCGTGGTTGGAGCCGGAGCTTGGGGGGCCTCCCTCTGGATGGGGGTGGGCGCTCTAGGCTGTACGGGTGCTGAATTGGAGGAGTTCCCAGCGCGAGCTGAGAAGCTTGGATGATGTTGCGCGTATTGATGGGTACCATGAGAGGTCTGCGGGGGCTTGACCCATGCGGGCGTCGAAGTGACGGCATGGGTATCTCCTTCCTTCCTTTTTTCCCCAGTTGCTCTGATTCTCCTAGCATTGGTACTTGTGGAGGAGACGTAATCGAACTTCCCTCTCTTCAACCCTACTTCGATTCTTTCCTCGGCGAATACCAAGTCCGCGAAGCTGGAAGGCATGTAGCCTACCAACTTCTCATAGTAAAACACTGGCAAGGTGTCTATCATCTCCCTTTCGACCATGGGAGGGGCCACTTATGCCGCCAAGTCTCTCCACCGCTGAGCGTACTCTTTAAAGGTCTCACTTTCCTTCTTAACCATATTCTACAGCTGAGTGCGATCGGGAGCCATATCGGAATTGTACTGATATTGCCTAAGGAAGGCAGTAATCAGATCCTTACAAGTATGGATGCGGGAAGCTTCCAGATTAGTGTACCAAATAACCGCGGCTCTAGCCAAGTTATCTTGGAAAAAGTGCATTAACAACTTTTCATCCCTAGAATGTGCCCCCATCTTGCGACAATACATCTTGAGATGGTTCTTAGGACAAGTCGTCCCTTTATACTTGTCGAAATCAGGTACCTTGAATTTTCGGGGGATGACGACATCCAGTACCAAGCAAAGATCCGTCATGTCCGCGAACGGATAGTCACCAAAGCCTTCAACAGCTCTCAATCTCTCCTCGAGGAGATCGAGTTTCCTTCTTTCTTCCACCGCCGGGGGTGGTCCTTCTGTGGACAAGAATATTGGTTGTGTTGTGGGGTTGTGCTGAGGCAATGTGTTGGGTGCCGGCCCCTCGACAGGGATCGGGGGGTAGAAAACGACATCCCCATGGGCATACTCTCGATGATCTTCGTGGACCTCGTCAGGCTGTCGAGGAGGCTCCCCTTTAAGGATGGGGGAAGGAACGTGACCCGCGTCATCATGCATGACTGGCGGCGTGTAATTAGGCGGCAATCCATAAGGGTAAGCCACCCGTTTGTATCCCAAATGGGGGTTGCTGTTGTGCCCCAGTGTGCTCCTTTCTCGTCCTACCGCGTTTAGGGGAGGATGGTGCGCAGTTGCTAGGAGAGTTGGGTCTGCTTTGGCAGCCGAACTAACAATGGCAGTGGTGGCCACGTTTTTCTCCATGAGTTGTCTCATTCCTAACATGGCCTCCATCATGGAAGCCATTTGCTCTTTCAAAGTCGACATGTCGGCTTTCATCTGTTCCTGTGTCTCCTCTTGATCACCCATCGTTCTAGATTTGGATCTGGTGCAATAGGGATGCCTTGGGGCGCGTTTAGTTATGGTGTTTTTCCTAAAAAAACCAAACGTGAGGAGTAGGTAAAAAAATGAATGCATGCTAGAGATAAAATGCGGGAGTGATTTGATTTGCACCGATCTTTGGAGTAAAAACATGGGATAAACTCATTTTATTCAGAAAGTTATAACTAGTTATGATCCGAGTGACCGTACAAACATCCTAGCGGTTTCTAATTATATGGACCATTAAATCTATCATATGCTGACAATAGCTGAGAAGTCCATGGATCTCTTCGGGGGCGGAGTAGGTGTCCGCCATCGCTTTGGCCTTGGCTAGCAATCGGGGAAGTTCTTGACTCCTGTTCAAGGTAAGAGCAAACCGGTCCATGCACATTGTTGCCTCTTGATGTAACGAGTCGATCACCCTTCCTCTAACCTCGTTTTCTGCGTACACTTGGGCATACTCGTCCGCCACTTTATGCTCATGGGCCGTGGCTAGATTTAGTT
The DNA here is from genome assembly GCF_000004515.6 of Glycine max. Taxonomy (NCBI): domain Eukaryota; kingdom Viridiplantae; phylum Streptophyta; class Magnoliopsida; order Fabales; family Fabaceae; genus Glycine; species Glycine max. Next base: position 29,228,899 of record NC_038247.2, read on the forward strand.
CTTCTTGGTACTTGCTGACGATGGCTAACATGTTGGTCTCTGTCTCGCATAAACGCTGAGACAAGTTCCTTTTGGACCTTGAGCAACCGGCTAACTCTTCTTTCAAGACCATGCTATGTGCTCGTGATTGGTCTCTCTCTTCCCTTCGAAGCTTGAGCTCACTGCTGTTTCCCCACAAAGCTCCACGAAATTTGTCACGGCCATGCTCTTCCTTGCAAGCCCTCTTGGTTTCTTGTTCAAGGGCTCTTGCGGTAGCTGCATTTTCTTCTCGTAACCCGGCACACTCCTTCCGGACGTCTGTAGCGACCAACTTGAATTTTTCTTTGGCAAGTTTCACTTTTCCTAGTTCGGTTTTTAGAGCTCGGACTTCTTCATCCTCTTCCAGAGCTTCGAAGTTCTCTTCATTGATAATCTTTAACTTGGAGAGCCAATCTAACCCTCGTGTACGAACTTTCAGCCATTCATGATAACCACCAATGATGCCATTACGAATGCCCCTAAGTTCTTTATCTTTCCTTAACGGGCTTTCCCATGCCTTATGGACTCTTTGTATAACCTTGAAACTTTACGTGCCGAAATCTCTCACAAGGAAAGGAGAGAGGCTTTCTTCCGTCGGTGCTCCTCTCATGGGGTACCCTAACTGTCTTATAGCAAGTGCGGAATTGTAGTTAATGCAACCCGTCGTTCCTATCAACGAGATGTTTGGGTAGCCCCCACATGAGAAGAGAACTCCCTCATTTCCTTCCTTCCATCGTGGAAACCAGTTGACTATTCTGCCTCCTATCCCAGCCAAGTGTTGGTCCCAATCTACTCTTCTCTTTTCGACACACGAGCGATGGTTTCGGAGCGGACATGGATGCCTTATGTCTTGTTGGAATAAGTGAAACCAACCATACACAAAGAGCGGGTAAACAGCAGATGATCTGTGCACTACTCTTTTCGCACCTTCGGTCAAATGTGTCAAATAAGTCCGCCAAGATAGCTACCACTGGGCTCTCTTTGCTACGGTGATATGCAAGGAAAGCATTAATTGCGGCTAGGTCCACCAAACCGTCCACGATTGGAAAGAGGACAACCCCAAAGATTAGCAATGCTAATACGTCCATAAACGGGACCCACTCCTCTTGATTCGCCATATCCCTCGCCTTGTCTTCTAAGTACTTCCGTGGTAAACCCACTATGTCATTCCGAGTTTGCTTTACGCGATCCAATCCTCTCGCTGAATCCCTGACCACAACTGTAACCTTGCTCAAGGAGGGAAAAAACCCGGAGAAAAGATACGGTTTCCTTCCCCTAAGAGGACATCCTAGAATCTCCTCAAATTCTTCAACAGTCGGTACTAATTGGAAGTCTCCAAACGCGAAGCATCTCAAGGGCTGGTCATAGTATTGGGCGAGTGATACAATGGCTTCTGTGGATATCTCTGCTATGGTCAAATCTAAGATCTTTCCGTACGCCTTGCGGAAGGCTTGCATTCGGAGAGGTCCCATCAACCGCCCCAACTCCTTAATACTGGTGATATCTAGGCCCTTAATCTTGACTTGATAAAACCTTTTGCCAGATTGATTTGTTCCCATGTTTACTAAAGTGAAACAAAAACCCAGTGCGAATCAAAACTCTGACATCTATCATGGGTGGAATGGATGAATTCATGAAGAAATGCATATGACACAGATGCAATTCATGAATACGGGAGCCCGGGAAATTGTCTCCTTCTTAGATACAACGTCTTGGGGTAGCACGGTGCCCAACGTATGTATTTAAGAAGGTGACACAGACCCTCGTTGGTTTGCCAAAGAGAGGGGATCAAGACAGAACCCGTGTATGATGAAAGGCACAACACGTGGATGTACATAGTATGACAATATTCACAAACAAATATAAGCAAAGGGGTACGCGACATTTATGACTACATGCATGGCAGTGGAAAAATGGCACGCAGCGTGTTTGCTCCATGCCCCTATTTTAGGGACCTACATGGGGGGAGCTAAAGGGGCTTTTTAGTGATAATTCCCAAGGTGGTCATATCTCTCTTGATGGTCTCTAGAGGTATCATCCCCTTCGAAGAACATATTGCAGCAGTAGGGACTACTAGCAACAATATGTTATCAAAGAGAAAAACTCTAGATGAGGGTTCACTGTAATCAAGCAAGTCGGAGACCTAGCATGATCACAGATTCACCTCCACTCCTTATGCTCCCACAAACCCGGGTATAAGGCCCTTTTTCAACTCACCGTGTGTGCAAATAATGTTGGTGTTTGTGTGCATCAAATGAATAAATATTTACCTCATGCATACATTTTAAAACGCACAAAAAGCATCAAAGAGTTATATATACAAGAACATAAGAAAAATAAAGGGAAACCAACAATGGAGAAAGTCATGATAAAACATTTGCACAAGATTAAATGGCCTAACTCTCTAACAACAATCCTCAGTGGAGTCGCCAACTGTCGCAACCTACCCTTCGGCGGGAGGGCGACGCGTGACTCGCGGGATGCGTCTTCCAAGAAAGGAATCCACGCGGAGTCGCCACCAACGTTTATTTGAGGAAAACGTCAGAAAAACCGGAAAAGACGTGGTCTACGAACTTTAAGTGAAAAGGTTTGGGAGTTGTATTTACGTACTGGGAAGGTATTAGCACTCCACATGTCCATCACAAGAGACGACAACCTTTAATCAAATGTGCAAATATGACTTTATGTTATCTTCCCCTTTTTCATTGTCTTATGTCTTTTTATACCTTTTAAATTTTTTTTATCTTTTTGTGGTCGACGAGGGTGTTTCCCTTGCTCCTACGTATTCTTCAATTTATGATAAGGAAATCAGACCTACGTAGTTCTTTGAGAACCAAACGTTGGTTAAATTGTTTTTATCCTTTTTTTGCAAAATATGTTTTGATTGAATGAAAGGTCATTTAAGGCGTTGGACCATTAAACAATCTTTCGATTCTTTTGAAAGGAGAGAAAACATTAAGGCATTGGACCATTAATGATCTCTTGTTATTTTTTGCAAGAGGTAATAAAACTACGTGTTGATTTTAGGCTTTTTTAGAAATCTATGTTTACACAATAAAGGCGGAAAAGACCATTTTAAGGCGTTGGACCTTAAAAATGGCTTTTTTAGGTGATGACAAAAGTTTGATTTATGAATTGATTTTAGCCTTAGTTTCACTTTGGTTATTAGTCAATTCGATTAAGAAAGAAAAATCCCAAAGAAAAACGTCCGATTGATTTTTTTTAATTTTACTAAAAGATATTTTTTATTATTATATTATTATTTTACCTCTTTTTGGTTTTAAACGTGGTTACGGCATGACCGAACGGTCAGATTTCATTTTAACAGAAACTAAAAGGTGTTACAATACGAATGACCGGTGGAAATTTATTTTATTTGTGATTAGGCGAGAAAATGACTTAAATAAATGACTAAAACACGTCAAAAGGGGGTACGGAAAGTAAATGAAATAAAAATAAAAGCACGGGAAACAGATGAGGACCACTAAGGGTACATAGAATGAATTGAAAAGTTCAATTTTGGGAACTTACCGGTTGAAGACCGAAGAACGACGAAGAACGAACGAAGAACAACGAAGAACGGTTGAAAATCTTCACGAAAATCACCCACGGAAACGTCTCGGAAGCGTTAAGGAAGCGCCTCGGCTGAGATTTTCTTCACGGAAACAATTTTTCTCACTAATTTTAAGTGATTCTCAGATACCAAGAGGGTTGAACCTTTTTGTTCTTCCCTCCTACCCCTATTTATAGGAAAATGAGGGAGGAGCTTGCCACCCAGCTCGCCAAGGCGAGCTAGGTTGCTTCCCCTGTTTACTAAATACACTCTCCCTTGCCTTTTTTTGCTGATTCTTTTTCCGTAACGTTACGGAATCTTACGAATTACGTAACGATACTTGTTTTCTTTCCGTAATGTGACGAAACCTTATGGATTACGTAATCATCCCTTCTTTGGCTTCCGGGATGTTACGGAACTTTACGGATTGCGCATTAACACTTCCTTTTGACTTCCGGCATGTCACAGAACTTCACGGATTGCGCAACAATGCTTTCTTTTGACTTCCGGCATGTCACGGAACTTCACGAATTGCCTAACGATGGGTGCCAAGTACCTCGAAGTGGTCAAACGAGGGTCGCATCCCAACAAACAAATGGGCCCCGGACGAAATTAGGGTATGACAGAGACGCCACAGCAGAAGGGTCCAGTGCCGCCCTCGAGTTTAATAGTCATCATTTCCGGAGCATCGAGCACCAGCAGCGCTTTGAGGCCATCAGAGGATGGTCGTTCCACAAAGAGAGGCGTGTCCAGCTCAGGGAGGATGAGTATACGGACTTTCAGGAGGAGATAGCTCGCAGACCTTGGACGCTGCTGGTGACTCCCATAGCCAAGTTTGACCCTGAGATAGTCCTAGAGTTCTATGCTAATGCTTGGCCCACAGAGGAGGGAGTGCAAGACATGCGTTCGTGGGTGAGGGGTTAGTGGATTCCCTTTGGCGCAGATGCCCTCAACCAGTTGCTGGGTGACCCGCTAGTTTTGGAGGAAGGTCAACAGTGTGAGTTCAGCCAGAGGAGGAACAGGGTTGATGGGTTCGATGAGGAAGCCATTGCCCAGTTGTTGTGCACACCGGGGCAGGATTTCACCCGGACCGCTGCAGGGAGGCAGGTGCAGATCATGCGCACCAGCATGACCACTTTGACCCAGACATGGATGACACTGCTGCTCAGCAATGTCTTACCTAGCAATCACAACTCCGATCTCCCTCTGCCTAAGTGCCAGTTGGTGTATGCCATCCTGACACGGATGAGCATCCACGTGGCCCAGGTGATTGCTGACGCCATTTATTTGTTTGCAGGTATGGCACCTACCAGGCACCCTCTGGACCTAGATAAGTCCAACAAGGCCCTGGGGTTTCCGGCACTGATCACGGGCCTCTGCCAGTCCTTCGGAGTTCCCGTCACCCCAGTAAAGTAATCCGACCGCCGATCACTCAGGCCTTCATCGAGAAGTACTGCACGCCTAGATAGGCGCAGGGTGATGCACATCAGGCCACAGACACACCGCCACCACCTCGGCAAGCCGATCCCGTTGGGTCACTAGGCATGGAGCGTTATCTGTAGCATTTGGTTTGCCAGCAGGCGGCCAACAACCATGAGCAGGTGCAGATACATGAGTGTCTCTACCGGTTCAAGCTCAGTCAGCAAGGGCAGGGTTCCACCCCTTTTGCATGCCCTACTCCGGAGCAGTTTGGGGCTGAGGTCGCATGGCCTAGAGACTGGCCTGAGGCCCAAGCAGGGGAGGAGCCTGCAGGATTCCCCGGTGAGGCAGATGAATCCCATATGGATGAAAAGATAACTGACCTGCTCGGTTTCTTGGGAGGGAGCGGAGCCACGTGACCAAGGTCACCGTACTTTTGTTACTAACATTACTATTTTCTGTTATTGTCTATGTTGTTACAAACATTACTGTTTTCAGTTACTATTTTTGTTTATGCTAAATTTGGCATTTTGGCTCTCAGTTATTTCGTCACCGTTTTTTATGACTTATCGTTTCGTGCATTTTTTTTTCGTTTACCTTGTGGTTAGACGTAAGTAGGTAGTGTGCACCCTCGTCCGCACGACCCTTTCAAAGAGAAAAAGACAAAAAAGGGAAATAAACAAACGATAATAAAGAAAAGAAAAAAATAATAAAATAAAAAAATAATAATAAGTTGTCTAGCTAAAAGACCAACATGCTTTTGAAAAGAGATAACTTCCAACTTTTCTTTGAAGAATTTTTTTTTTTACTGATCATGACCGGTTTTTGAAAGAAAATGTGTGTAATACACCTGAAGAGTGAATGCTGTGAAAATTTTCCCAAACACCCAAAATGGATTCGGATGAATGCATAAATTGATAAAAGAACATATTTTGGAAACACTGGGTTGACTTAAATAGGAAAAATGAATCCTGAGCCCTAGTATCACATGACCATAAAAACTTGATGCTTAAGTGTCCACATAGGTGCATGCATGATCGGTTTTGCATAAAATTTCCTAATCATCATTGTTGCATGTGTATCATGGAAATAATGTGGGAAATCCCCTTTACCCCAGAACCGCTGGCCAAACCCTGACATATATCATGTCCAGTCGTTCTACAAGCCTTGAGCCAAAATCCCAACTTACCATAAACCTTGACCCAGGGTGAGAATGTCAATCCTTGCCCTTGGAAGAAAACAAAAAAAAAAAGGGAAGGGAAATTCTCAATCAAAAGGGTGAGAGAAAGCAAAAAATGAAAAAAAAAATTCCCAATCGAAGAATGAGAGAAAGCAAAAAAAAAAAAAGAAAGAAAATTCCTGATCAAGGATCGGAAGAAAACAAAAGAAATATGCAGAAAAGTCTTTGGACCAGACAACATCTGAACAATACAGAATTGTCACCAAGTAAACAAAAAAAGAAAGGAAACCACGACCTAAAGTGGTCCTCTCCCTTTGGTTGCCAACCAAAATCCTGTGCGTCGGTGACTTGTTCGCCTCACACTAAACAAAAACAGAAAAGGAAAAGGCCAAAAACACTCAAAGCCAAATTTCCCACCAAAAAAACCCATTCCCAAGAAAAATTCCTATTGATCCATGATCATGCATGTAATCTTTGATTTGATAGGAAATGATTTGCAAAATCAAGTCATGACATATCTATGGTTCGGAATTAGGATAAAACACTTACCTGTGTGAGATTGATACACTTTGAGTGATTTTCTTATATTTTTGTTGGACCCAGTGTTTCCTCTAAATGGTCATTTAGAAACAAAATGCTAACATCCAAAATCTCATTAATGGTTATGAGAAAATTTCATCAGCATTCTCTCCTTCCCCGATAGACACATCGTTTTTCATCCAAAAAAAAGCATGTTGCTCTGATCAGTTGGAAGTTTTGTCTCTTTACTAAAGCATGTTCGCATTTTAGTGAAGAAAACACAGAGACTATTTTAGTCTCACGATTATCAAGAACTACATAGGTCTGAGTTCCTCATCACAAATTAAGGATACGTAGGAGCAAGAGCCTCGCTTTTGTCGGCCGCTCCATAATCTCTGTCATACTGACCCTGAAGTCAGGTGACATGCGGAAATAGCCAAGTGGTTATCCGTATAAACATTCTTTCTGCTATCTGTAAGACTCAACGCCTGATAGCATGCACAGACAAATTATGGTCATCTGCACCTTTGTCAACCAGAGGCAAGCGAGCCCGTTGACACGCAGAGACAAATTATGGTCATCTACACTTTTGTCATCCAGAGACGGTGGGTCCTATGACATGCGGGGGAATCTTATGGTCCCACACCTTTTGTCAACCAGAGGTAAGCGAGCCCGTTGACACGCAGAGACAAATTATGGTCATATGCACTTTTGTCATCCAGAGACGGTGGGTCAGATGACATGCGGGGTAACCTTATGGTCCCGCACCTTTTGTCAACCAGAGGCAAGTGAGCCCATTGACATGTAGAGGTAGAGATAAATTATGGTCATATGCACTTTTGTCATCCAGATGCGGCAGGCCCGATGACATGCGAGAAAACCATTTGGTCCCACACTTTTTTCACCTTTTGTCATCCAGAGGCGACGGGCCCGATGACATGCGGGGAAACCATTTGGTCCCGCACTTTTTTCACCTTTTGTCATCCAGAGGCGGCGGGCCCGATGACATGCGGGGAAACCATATGGTCCCGCACTTTTTTTTACATTTTGTCAACCAAAGGCAAGCGAGCTCGTTGACACGCAAAGACAAATTATGGTCATCTGCACCTTTTGTCATCCAGGGACAGCGAGTCAGGTGGTAGGCGGAGATACCTTATGGTCATTCGCGCCTTTCGTCAATCGAGGGGAACAAATTCGGCAGTATCAGGATGATGTTGGTCGTTCGGTGCTGATCATTTTCAAAAATTTTACAGGTTTTTCACTCTCGTCGTCCGAAAACATCCAAGTTTAGCGACGCGCGGAATTCTTCTCTGCTGGGCAGAGACGATTGGGTGCAATGGCAAAGGGAAGTGTCGTGGTTGTCCAACTCTGTCGTTTTCAAAACATTGAAGTTTGTTGACGCTTCTGATGCCTTTTCTTTTCTTACTGAACGACAGGTTCTGCTAGCAGGGATATTGATCGGTCGAATGATGTTCCGCTCGAACGAAATTAGCGTCTTATCTTTACTTCCCTTTTATCTCCAATAAAAGACAAGTAAAGAGGGACAATTGTCATACCCTAATTTCGTCCGGGGACCATCTGTTTTGTGGGATGCGACCTTCGCATGACCGCTTCTAGGAACTTGACAACCATCGTTAGGCAATCCGAGAAGTTCCGCGACATGTCGGGAGTCGAAAGCAAGCATTATTGCGCAATCTGTAAGTTCTGTAACATTCCAGAAGTCAAAGAGGGGATGGTTGCATAATCTGTAAAGTTTTGTGACATCACGGAAAGAAAACAAGTATCGTTACATAATTCGTAAATTTCCGTAACGTTACGGAAAAAGAATCAGCAAAAAAGGGGCAAAGGGGGGTGTATTTAGTAAACAGGGGTGTGCAAATAGCAATCAGGCCCACTTGGGCATTCCAGGATGTTCCAACAGAAGGCAATGCCTTCTGGTGGAAGCAACCCAGCTCGCCTAGGCGAGCTGGGCAGCAACCACCTCCCTCTTTTCCCCTATAAATAGGGGATAGAGGGCAGAGCAAATTCGTTCAACCCTCCTGGTATCTGAGATTCACTTAAAATTAGTGAGAAAAATGTTTCCGTGAAGAAAATCCAAGCCGAGGCGCTTCCGTAACACTTCGGAAACGTTTCCATGGGCAATTTCGTGAAGGTTTTTCACCGTTCTTCGTTCATTTTTCGTCGTTCTTGGGTCTTCAACCGGTAAGTTCCTGATATCGAACCTTTCAATTCATTCTATGTGCCCTTAGTGGTCCCCACTTGTTTTGTGTACTTTTATTTTTATTTCATTTGCTTTACGTACCCCCTTTTGACGTGATTTAATCATTTATTTAAGTCATTTTCTCGCCTAATCAAAATTAAAATAAATTTCCACCGATCATTTGAGTTGTAATATCTTTTAATCTCTGTTAGAATAAAATCTGACTGATCTTTCATGCCATAACCACGTTGAAAACCAAAAAGAGGCAAAATAATAATAAAATAATCAAATATATCTTTGAATAAAATAATCAAAAAAATCAATCGGATGCTTTTCTTAGGGGTTTTTCTTAATTGAATTGGCTAATAATCAAAGTGAAACTAAGGCTAAAATTAACTCACAAATCAAGCTTTGTCATTCAAAAATCACCTAAAAGCCATTTTAAGGTCCAATGCCTTGAATGGTCCTCTTTGCTTTTATTTGGTTAAACGTGGACTTTTGAAAGCGTAAAGCCAACGCATAAATTTGTCACTACTTTCAAGAAACCAAGAGATCATTAATGGTCCAATGCCTTAATGTTTTCTTTTCTTTCAAAAAGAATCAAAAGATCGTTTAATGGTCCAACACCTTAAATGACCTTTTGTTCAGTCAAAATATATCTTGCAAAAAAGATAAAAACAACTTAACCAACGTTTAGTTTTTAAAGAACTACGTAGGTCTGATTTTCTTATCACAATTGAGGAATACGTTGGAGCAAGGGAAACACCCTTGTCGACCACAAAAGGATAAAAAATACAAAAGGAATAAAAAGACATAAAAAACGTAAAAGGGAAAATAAAACAAATGGAAGTCATATTTGCACACTTGACTAAAGGCTGTCGTCCCTTGTGACCGACGCGTGGGGTGCTAATACCTTCCCCGTGCATAAATACAACTCCTGAACCCTTCACACTTAAAGTTCGTAGACCATGCCTTTTTTTGGTTTTTCCGACGTTTTCCTCGAATAAACGTTGGTGGCGACTCCACGCATTTTCCTCCCATGGAAGATGCACCCGTGAGTCTCGTGTCGCCCTCCCGCCGAAGGGTAGGTTGCGACACCCTCCAAAGTTTTTTTTTTGCAAGGGTATACCACCAACTGCTTACCCTTCAATGGCATATCCGAGGCAAGGCTCGAAGTCGGCTAGATTGTTGTGGGGAATTTCATGTGTCTCCCTCATGAGTTGAGAGACATGTACATGAGGTTGTCAGCTCTCAATGAGTATGGGAGCGGAGTTATTGACATCCTCATTGGGAGTGTACGCCACATTGGGTGGTGTATAGTTGGGAGGCAAGCCATATGGTGGGAAGGCGTGCTCATTTTGAATTTGTAAATCATGGGGCCGTCCGTACTTCTCAAATTTTTGCCTACCATATCTGACGTTGGATGATTCATTTGGTTGAGATCAGATGGGGGCATCGGGTTCACCTTAGCAACAGCGCTGGTAGCGGCAACAGCGCTGAAGAGAAATGAATAAGAAAGATCTATAAAAAAACTTGTTATGAAACTTGTTGAAAAATTGTTGTGAAATTCATGTCATGGTCACATATTTATAATCTCTTGATGACTCAAGTTAAAGTTTGTGACTCTTGGCAATTTCTTTAAAACTAGTCAGCTTTTAAAAATTGTGACTCTTTTGAAAACTAGTTACTTAGAAAGTTGTGACTTTTGAAAAAATCTTCAGAAACAAGTCACTTTAAGAATTGTGACTTTTGGAAATTTGTTTTTCGAAATCAGTCACTGGTAATCGATTACCATTAAGGTGTAATTGATTACACATCAATAGATGTGACTCTTCATTTTTAAATTTTGAAAATCAAAATGTTTAGAAACACTGTTAATCGATTACAAGTATTGTGTAATCGATTACACATTTTTAAAATGATTTGAAAATGTTTAAACACAAGTTGTGACTCTTGAAATTTGAAATCTAACATTTTAAAACATTGGTAATCGATTACATGCTCATGGTAATCGATTATAGCTTTGTAAATCAGTTTTGAAAACAATGCTGGCTACTGGTAATCGATTACTACCTTCTGGTAATCGATTACCAGAGAGTAAAACTCTTTGGTAATGATTTTGTGAAAACTTCTTGTGCTACTCAATGTTTTGAAAAAAACTTTTAGTACTTATCTTGATTGAGTCTTCTCTTGATTCTTGAATCTTGAGTCTTGAATCTTGAATCTTGATCTTGATTATCCTTGAATCTTGATTCTTGAATCTTTGGAATTTGCTTAACCATTGATTCTTTGGCATCATCAAAATAATCTTGGAAGGCATTGCTTCCACAGGTCATTGGCTTACTCTAGAAGCATGAGGCTATCCATAGAGTTGCTATAGCTTATCATCCCCAAACTAATGGGCAAGTGGAGGTTTTTAATGGAGAGATCAAGCAAGTGTTGCAAAAGGTAGTGCATCTCAACAGGAAGGATTGGAGCAAGCTACTTGAGGATGCTCTATGGGCCCTCAAGACCGCTTACCGAGCAGCTTTGGGGATGTCTCCCTATGGAGTGGTTTTTGGTAAGGCAAACCACCTTCCAGTGGAGATTAAGCACCATGCTTATTGGGCGGTGAAGAGTTGTAACATGGAGTTTAATGAAGCGGGTATGGAAAGGAATCTTCAATTGCAAGAACTTGAGGAGATTTGCTTAGAAGCCTATGAGAACTCCAAGATTTACATGGAAAAAGTGAAGAGGTTTCATGACTCTAGGAATCTTAGGAAGGAGTTCCATATTGGCCCAAAAGTGCTCTTGTTTAAGTCTCACCTCAAGCTTATTTTCGATAAACTTCAATCTAGATGGGATGGTCCTTTTGTTATTACTAATGTTTTTTCCCATGGTGCAACTGAGATTAAAAATGAAGTTACTGGCAAAGTCTTCAAAGTGAACGGTCACCAATTCAAGCTTTTTCATGAAAGCCCCCAAGTAGAGGAGGAATTTGTGGCAGACCTCTCTTTGGTCTTGCCAATTTTATGTGATGATGTGCCTTAAATGGCACTTTAGAAGTTTCCTTCCCTTTTCTTTTATATGTTTTCTCTTTGTTTGCATTTCATTACATGTTCACATTGAGGACAATGTGAATTTCAAGTGTGTGGGGAGAATTTAGAAAAAAAAATGTTTGTTTTCTATTTTTCTGTTTTCTATTTTTTTGTTTTTGTTTTTTGTTTTCTCTATTTTTTTATTTTTGTTCTTATTGTTTTTATGTATTTGTATGATGTTTTTGTTTTGTTGCTATTTTCTATTTTTTGTTTTGTTTTACTACTTTTACATATAAGAAAAAAAAAACAGATTTTGCAGTTGCTGTTTTCTAATGTTTTTCTTGAATTTAGGCACTTTTTCATGTTTTTCATAGGATTTCTAACTTGTATAATTTGTGAGAGATGTATCATTTTAGTTTAGAGGTTTCATGCTTGATGTGAACCATTGTTGCAATTGTGGAAGTGATAAGTAGGCTTGAAAAAATTGAGGTAGATCATGTGTGATAGAATTATGCCTTGTGAGTTTTTGGGATTTTGTGGATGGATTGCATTATTCCATTCATGCTCTTTCATGTGTGATTTCACCCATATGCTAGATTACTCTAGGTTTTGCCTTGTTTCTCTTGTCATTCCTTGTTTCATATGTATTGATTGAGATGATTTAGGCCTTCTTTCTTTTAGCCACTAGCCAAATAAGCCTACCTTGCATTGATATCCATTGTCACCCTCTTTGAGCCTTTAACTCCTTCTTTCATTTTGTAGCTTATTACAAGCCAAAAAAATTGAAAACCATGTTGTCCTAAACATTAGGGAGAAAAGGGGCCTTGGAATTGTTTTGGGAGTGAGTTTCAAACAAGTGTGGGGAATTTGTACTTTGTTTTATGAAAGTTTCGTTGTTTTCTTCATTTCATTTTCTTGCGACTTGTTGAAAAGAAAAAAAATGGGAGTATAAAATGAAAAGGTTCAAAAAGAAAAAAAAATTGTACAAACAAAGAAGAAGAAAAAAATGAAAAAAATGTGTTATGGTTCATTTTCATTCTTGTAAGTTATTGTTATTTTAATTTTGTTGTTCTCCATTTTGTTCTTTGTTTCTAACTCTTTTTTTTACTTGTTGACTTACTCCACATTGCCCCTTTTTTCCCTTAGTTTTAGCCTAAATATCCTTCTCATGTCCACCCTTATCTAAGCCATACACTACAAATCAATAAAAGTCCTTTTGATCCTTTGATGCATATGTATTTCAAGTTGAATGGATTAGAATCTTGTCAAAATTTGGATGTGCTAGTTACCTATGGTGCTTGAGCTTAAACACAAACCAATACACATTTGGTAAGGTTGAGTGTTTTTCTTTGAGAGATTTCTATCACCATCGTACATTCTTAATTTTGACTTGACTACTTGTCCACTTTGCATTTTGTGATCATGTGTTCATGGATTGCTTTTTACCTTGAGACCATTCTTCCATTTTCCATCTCTCTCATTTTTGTGCATTGTTAGGATCCATTAAAAAAATGTGTGTACCTTGTTCATACCTTTCTTTTAGTTGTGGCTATTTTTAGATTAATTTCTTTTTCTTGATCTTTCTTTTAGTTTTGCCCAGGAGTGCAAAAGATAAAGTGTGGGGGGATTTGATTGAGCATTTGTAGTTTAATATTTTTCTATTCTTCTTAGCTCAATTGGAATCTATTTGACCCTTATTGTCTAACCTTCACTCAGTTTTGGTCGTAGGCAAATGATTGTGCTTCATTGAGAATTGTAGCTAATTTTTTTAATTTTGTGTTTACTTGACCTATCTGCCTTGTGCAAGAACTAAGGGACAATACAGAACATCAAATGGAGCATATGAGTAGTCCCTGGAAAGCTAAGAAAAAGATACTCAATGTCCTCAACTTTATGTATTATAGAACTCAATGTCCTACACTTTATGTTTCATAGGACTAAACATTCTCTATTTTTAGTTTCATAAGACTCAACATCCTCTGCTTTATATTTCATAGGACTTAAGGTCCTCTGTTTTATATTTTAAAGGACTTAAGGTCCTCTATTTTAAGTTTCATAGGAATCAACATCCTCTACTTTATGTTTCATACAACTCAGCATCCTCTATTTTTATGTTTCATAGGATACAATGTCCTTTGTTTTTAGTTTTGAAGGACTCAACGTGCCTTGCTTTATGTTTCATAAGACTCAACATCATTCGTTTTTAGTTTTATAGGACTCAATGTCCTCTACTTTATATTTCATACAATTCAATGTCCTCTGCTTTTTGTTACATAAGACTAAACGTCCTCTACTTTTAGTTTCATATGTCTCAACATCCTCTGCTTTATGTTTCCTAGGACTCAATATCCTCTGGTTTTGGTTTCAAAGGATGCAAAGTCCTCTACTTTATGTTTCATCGGACTAAATGTCCTCTATTTTTAGTTTCATAGGACTCAACGTCCTCTACTTTATGTTTTATAGGACTCCACATCCTCTTCTTTATGTTTCATAGGACTCAACATCCACTATTTTTAGTTTCATAAGACTCAATGTCCTCTACATTATGTTTCATAGGAATCAACATATCTACTTTTAGTTTCATAAGTCTCAACGTCCTATGCTTTATCTTTCATATGACTCAACAACCTCTACTTTATGTTTCATAGAACTCGATGTCCTCTGCTTTAAGTTTTATAGGACTCAACATCCTCTATTTTTAGTTTCATAGGACTCAATATTCTCTCCTATATGTTTCATAGGACTCAACGTCATCTATTTTTAGTTTCATGGGACTTAACTTCCACTATTTTATTTTTATAGGACTCAACGTCCTCTTTTTTAAGTTCATAGGACTCAACGTGCTCAACTTTATGCTAAATTGGACTCAACATCCTTTATTTTTATGTTTCATAGGACTCAAAATCATCTTCTTTATGTTTCATAGGACTCAATGCCTCTATTTTTAGTTTTATAGAACTCAATGTCCTCTGTTTTTAGTTAAATAGGACTCAACATTGTCTGCTTTATGTTTCATAGGACTCAACATCCTTTGTTTTTATGTTTCATAGGACTCAACATCCTCTGTTTTTAGTTTCATAGGACTCAACGTCCTTTGTTTTTAATTTGATAGAACACAATGCTCTCTACTTTATGTTTTATAGGATTCAATGTCCTTTATTTTTAGTTTCGTAGGACTCAACGTCCTTTGCTTTATATTTCATAGGATTTAACGTCCTTTGCATTATATTTGATGGGACTCAATGTCCTCTTCTTTATGTTTCATAGGACTCAACATTCTCTACTTTATGTTTCATAGGAGTCGACGTCCTCTATTTTTTGGTTTCATAGGTCTCAACATGCTATGCTTTATGTTTCACAGGACTCAACGTCCTCTGCTTTGTGTTTCATATGACTCAACGTCCTTTGGTGTTTGTGTCATAAGACTCAACGTCCTTTGCTTTATGTTTCATAAGACTTAAGGTCCTCTGGTTTATGTTTTATAGGACTCAACGTTTTCTATTTTTAGTTTCATAAGACTCAATGTCCTCTGCTTTAGTTTGATGGGACTCAAAGTCCTCTCCTTTCGTTTATAGTACTCAAAGTCCTCTACCTTTTGTGTCACAAGACTTGTTTCGCTACATTGTCACGTTGAACTCAAAGTTCTTTATTTTGTTGATACACTAAATCCTTTTTTTTAAGATTCTTCGTTCTCATGTTGTGATCTTTTGAAGGATTACCCGAACAGAATTAGTATCATTGACCTTCTTATCTTTTATTTTCAATAGAAGACATGTAAAGTGGGGCAGCTGTCAGATCCTAATTCTGTTTAACTCTAAAAAAATAAAAAATAAAAAAACAATAATAAAAAGGAACAGGAATGAAACGGAAAAAAAAAACATTAATGGAAAAAAGGCCCAAAGGGACCTAATGGGCTCTCGACATAATAGTCTGAGAGCCCATTAGGTCAAGTAGTAACAGTAAAAAAGCACAAGGAAAGGGGGACTGTGCATTAATTATATAGAGGAGAGCAGCATGGATCTTGAGAGGAGGGAAGGAACCAACCACCTCATTCCTTCACTTTCCCTCGCACTTTCATTTCCTCTCCTCCTCTTCCCCTTCTTCTCTTTCGTTCCTCATTCTTTCTTCTTCTTTTTTTGTGATATGCTACTTTGTTTCATTTCATCTCATTGGTGGACACCTTGGCCGCCGATGAGGTCTACATGGGTTGCGTTGTTGTTTTCTGTTTGTTATTTTTTTTAGTTCTTCACATATTCCTCCATCATCTACATTTCTTCGTATTCCATTTGCATTCCCTAAGACTCCGTAGCCCCACTGTCGTGCCATGTCTTGTCACTGCTGAACCCACGACGGCCTTCCATCGCAAGGCCCTACGCTGGTGGCGACAGGTGGTCGTTCCATCCTCTGTGGTGGTGCCCTCTTTCCCACACTGTTTTGGGGTCTTAGGCACCTAGGGTTTTTCAACCCTTTTGCTTAATTGTGGGTTGGGCTAGGTCTCTCTGACTTGGTTCCAACCCTAGTCCAAAAAAAAAAACAAAAAAAAAAGTTGACATGGGCAAGAAGGTTGGGCCTGGTTCATCAAGTTTTAAATAAAATAAATACAACTAGTTACACCCCTTTTTACACCTAACACCTCTTTTCATTTTGGACCTAGCCCATTTCCATCAAGTCTAAAATAAGATAAATACTACTATTTACATTGCCCTCCCTTATACATACACCCCCTATCATTTTGGGCTTAGCCCATTTTCGGCAAGTTTGAAATAATATAAATCTCTTATTTACATCCCCCTCCCTTATATATACACCCCTTTCATTTGGGCCCAACACGTTCTTGTTGAGTCTAAAATAAAATGAATACTGATAGTTACAACCCCTACTTTATATATGCACCCCTGTCACCCAGGCTAATGACCAGACCCATCATGTCAGCACTCTGTCAGTGTTGACTAAGTACAACTCAACCCTTTGACTTTAACCCTCAACAAAAAAATGAATAAATAAATAATAATAAATAAGTAAACTAGTACATAACTCGTTATTTTTATTTCTTTTTTTGTTTGTCCCTATCATTTATTTTATTTGATTGTCTTTTTATCATTGCTTAGTTAATTAGTTTAATTAACAATGTGATGTAAATATTCCACTACTTATTTTATTTTTTCCCACATTTCAATCTCACATCCATAATTACTATGTGTACTCATCACTTTTATTCTATCCCTTTCTATTCCCATTTGATTTATTTGATTACATAATTAAGTCAATTATTCATTTATTTTTATAATTCTGCATTAGTATTCTTTAGTACATGCTTATGTTGTGCACTCCATGCTAGGTTTCCGACTTGCTTGGTGGTATTTCAATAACGTGTGAATAAATTTTGTGAATGTCATGTTGGGTCTCTGACTTACTTGACTTCACAAAGTTTACCTCAAACCCAAATTTTTTTTCTAAGAAGGTAAAAATACTCAAATAAATAATCACTCAATTCTCCTTTTTTTTTTCTCACGTTTCGTGCAATTCATGTTAGTCTCTGACTTGCTTGGTGGTATTTCAATAATGTGTGAGTAAATTTTGTGAATACCATGCAAGGTCTTTGACTTTCTTGGTGATGTTTCAATAACATGTGAGTAAATTTTGTGAATGTCATGTTGGTTCTTTGACTTGTTTGACTTCACAAAGTTTACCACAAAACTAAAATCTTTTCTAAAAAGGTAAAAATACTCAAATAAGTGATCACTCATTTCTCCTTTTTCTCCACAAAAATTATGCATTACTCAAGATCGCTTCAAGGTCCAATGCCTTAAGTGATTTTCTCCACTATTATCATAAAATTCAATGGTGTTTCAAGGTCCAATGCCTTAATGACTCTTTTTCACACAATTGAAACAAATCTTTCAAAAAAGATAAAATCAACCCAACACACAAGTTATTCCCAAAGAACTACATAAGTCTGATTTTCTCATCGCACTTGGGGATATTAGGAGCGAGGGAAAATCCCTGGTCGATTTTAAAAAAATAAAAACATAAATTCCCCGCTGATCAAGGCCGTACCCGAATCAAATAAACATGAAAATGTAGTAACTAGGAAGTGATCCTAGGTCGTTTCCCAACGAGCAATGATAAACCAAATGTTCATGATATACTTGCAGTAACAGTAACGATTGGGGGGGGGGGGGTTGTTTGTTTTGTGACTTAAAGAACAGAACAAGTAAACTGGAATACGAAACTAATAATATTAAAAATGAGTTGTTTCCTCTGATTCAAAAGCCATTCTCTTGTCCTGGGTTATGGAGAATTTGTCCCTAACAGTTAACCACTTAATCAAACCCTATTTCAATTTACTAAGCGAAAATCAACTTAGGGTTGTCAATACGTGATTAGGCAACACATACACCAGTTAGCCCTTCGTCCATTAAGCATGAACGCAAGTTAGGCTCAGAGGCAATTAATCGAACATGAAGCGTGCACAGATTAATGTTAACGAATTTGGGTTAACTCGTGAAGGGAAAATAGCCAGGAAGCCACATTATAAACGAAACCTCAAAGAGAGTTGAGCTTCGTCCTCAAAAGGAAACAACACCAGAATATTTAGCCTTCCATAGATTCAAACAGAAAACGTAAATGAAACTAAAAGCAGAAACGTAAACGAAGCAGAAACGTAAATGAAGGCAGAAGAAGAAACAAGAACGAAATTGTAATTAGAAGCAGAAAATGGAAAATTGCATTACGTAAACAGTAGCATTAGAACAGAAAAATGTAAAAACCATAAACCCTATGCTCTGAATAATAGTCTCCCAGAATAGCCTTGCACAAATCCCAAGGCTACTATTTAAAAAGAGTCACTCAAAGTCACTGGGCCCTATTACAATATTCTGGCCCAAAACGAAATAAGCACTGAACCACATAAAATAAAATTGCAATCTCCTAATTATAAATTAACTAAGGTAAGCACTGCTTTATTTGCCCTCTTCAAGTCCACAACCAAAATCCAGATTAAGCCCAATGTTTCATTAATTCCTGAAATTAGATTAAAAACATCAAATTAGCTAAATGAGCCCATATAATAAAACTGCCTAATTAATTTGACAATTAAGACTAATCAGTAATTAAAATGGTGCAAAAAGGGTTTAAGAAATAGAAGAAAATGATGGCACATCACCCGCTTTTCTAAAAAAATTGCTTTCATATTCTAAATAAAAAAATATATAAATAAATATAACTCGTGTTCTCAAGGAAAGATAAATAATTAAAAAGTCACTTTATTTTTAACACACTCAATTAAAGTTTATCATCTTCATGACGGGCACGTGGGTTGCTAACACCTTACCCGTACGTAAATGACTCTTAAACTCTTTTCCTCAAACCATAGACCATCCCATATCTTTTTTGGTTTTCCCGATGTTTTCCTTAAATAAACATTGGTGGCGACTCCCCGTTTTCCATTTGGAAAACTCACTCTCTATCTTTTTTTTACCAGTGTCCCATCATGATGCATGTTGCGACAATATTTTAATTAAACCCCTAAAGATAATTGTCATACCCTAATTTCGTCCGGGGACCAACCATTGTTGGGATGCGACCCTCGTTTGACCACTTCGAGGTACTTGGCACCCATCGTTAGGCAATTCGTGAAGTTCTGAGACATGCCGGAAGTCAAAAGAAAGCATTGTAGCACAATCCGTGAAGTTCCGTGACATGCCGGAAATTAAAAGGAAGTGTTAGTGTGCAATCCATAAAGTTCCGTAACATTCCGGAAGGCAAAAAAAGGATGATTACGTAATCCGTAAGGTTCCGAAACATTACAGAAGGAAAACAAGTATCGTTACGTAATTCGTAAGTTTCCGTAACGTTACGAAAAAAGAATCAGCAAAAAAAGGCAAAGAGGGGTGTATTTAGTAAACAGGTGGTTCAACCCTCCTTGTATCTGAGATTCACTTAAAATTAGTGAGAAAAATTGTTTCCGTGAAGAAAATCAAAGCCGAGGCGCTTCCGTAACGCTTCAGTGATGTTTCCGTGGGTGATTTCGCGAAGATTTTCAACCGTTCTTCGTCGTTCTTTGGTCTTCAACCGGTAAGTTCCCGAAATCGAACTTTTCACTTCATTCTATGTACCCTTAGTGGTTCCCACTTGTTTCGCGTGCTTTTATTTTCATTTCATTTACTTTCCGTACCCCCTTTTGACGTGCTTTAGTCATTTATTTAAGTCATTTTCTCGCCTAATCAAAAATAAAAATAAATTTCCACCGATCATTCGTATTGTAACATCTTTTAATTTCTGTTAAAATGAAATCTGACCGTTCGGTCATGCCGTAACCACGTTTGAAACCAAAAAGAGGCAAAATAATAATATAATAATAAAAAATATCTTTTAGTAAAATAAATTAAAAAAAATCAATCGGACGTTTTTCTTTGGGATTTTCCTTTCTTAATCGAATCGACTAATGACTAAAGTGAAACTAAAGGCTAAAATCAATTCATAAACCAAACTTTTTGTCATCACCTAAAAAAGCCATTTTTAAAGGTCCAACGCCTTGAAATGGTCTTTTCCGCTTTTATTGGTTAAATGTAGATTTCTAAAGGCCTAAAATCAACATGTAACTTTATTACCTCTTTCAAAAATAAAGAGATCATTAATGGTCCAATGCCTTAATGTTTTCTCTCTTTTCAAAAGAATCGAAAGATTGTTTAATGGTCCAACGCCTTGAAATGACCTTTCATTCAATAAAAACATATTTTGCAAAAAAGGATGAAAACAACTTAACCAAACGCTTTGTTCTCAAAGAACTACGTAGGTCTGAATTCCTTACCACAATTGAGGAATACGTAGGAGCAAGGGAAACACCCTCGTCGACCACAAATAGATAAAAATATAAAAAGGCATAAAAAGACATAAGAATGTAAAAAAGGGAAAATAATATAAATTGAAGTCACATTTGCACATTCGATTAAAGGATGCCATCCCTTGTGACGGACGTGTGGGGTGCTAATACCTTCCCCGTGCATAAACACAACTCCCGAACCTTTCATTTAAAATTTGTAGACCACGTCTTTTCCGGTTTTTCCGACGTTTTCCTCAAATAAACGTTGGTGGCGACTCCGCGCGTATTCCTTTCTTGGAAGACGCACCCGCGAGTCACGCGTCGCCCTTCCACCGAAGGGTAGGTTGCGACAATAATTACTCTAATTAGACTCCTAAAGATAGTATCCTTAATTAAGCTCATTATGACCGTGGTAATATCCACCATGGCCGTTGTCGAAATCCTAGCACTGAAGCTTGAGATATCCTGGCTTTGCCACAATCCATATGAGTTGATCACAACTTGATGTAGCTCCATGTGGAGCTTGTAGGCCTTGGATCTTCTTCATCAATGGATTCCTTTGATTCTTGAATATCAATGTTAGCGGAATGGAGAAGGAAGAAAGATGATTGGAGATGCCACATCAAGGATAAGATGAGTCAGTCAAGAAGAAGCTCACCACCATAGGAAGCCATAGATAAGAGCTTGGAGGTAGGAGAAGATGAGTGGAGGGAGAGAAGGAGAAGAAGCACGAAATTTTGTGCCTCAAATGAGGTCTGAACTTTGAAGTGTAATTCTCAAATGATCAAAGTTGAAAAAATGCACACACATGGCCTCTATTTATAGCCTAACTATCACACAAAATTGGAGGGAAATTTGAATTTCTATTCAAATTTCACTTGAATTCGAAATTGAATTTGTGGAGCCAAATTTTGGAGCCAAAATTTAACTAATTATGATTAGTGAATTTTAGTTATGGTTCAGCGCACTAATCCAAGATCAAGTCCAAGATTCTCCACTAAGTGTGCTTAGGTATCATGAGGCATGTAAGGCATGAAGGACATGCACAAAGTGTGACTATATGATGTGGCAATGAGGTGTAGCAAGCAAATTCTCACTTCCCCCTCTAAAATTTAATTGGATTGGGCTTCTCCCAATTCAATTAAATTTATTTCCCAACACACACATCAAATATTCACTTAATTCATGTGAAATTACAAAACTACCCCTAATACAAAAACCAGTCTAGGTGCCCTAAAATACAAGGGCTGAAAATCCTATATTTCTAGGGTACCCTACCTACATTATGGAGCCCTAAATACAAGGCCCAAAAATAATGAAATCCTAATCTAATATGTATAAAGATAAGTGGATCCAACCTTGGCCCATGGGCTCAAAAATCTACCCTGTGGTTCATGAGAACACTAGGGCCTTCTTCAGCAGCTCTAGCTCAATCCTCTTGGAGCCTCTTGCTCATGGCTCTGGTGATTGGTCCCTTTCTAGGGAGGATTGCATCACAACTATCTTAGAGTTGTGCACTTTTTTCACTTTCCAACCTTTTCACTTAATTGTGCAGTTGTGTTTCTGCAAGGTAAAACTACTATCCAAACATACATTTTTCCAAGAAAATGCATGAAAACAGCACAGAAACTCACACAAAATATCACTCAAAATATGGTTTACCAACCTCCCCACACTTAAGCATTGCTTGTCCTTAAGTAATTATTCTAGTTCCCAATTCAATAAATTATTTTAAGTTTAAATTCATGTATCATAAATTCCAATTTATTCAAAAGTAAAACTCAAACACAAGGTGTTAGAGATTAACTTAGGAATCTATTATGCTTGTAATTAACAAGTAAACTGTCTTAAAAAGTAGGATTGGAACCTTATGAAACTTGGGCCAACTTTATCACTTTTTTCCAAACATTTGCCTAGTTAGGGATCCTTTGCTTGGAAGTCCCTTAATTCAATCCTACCCCCAAGGGCATTGGATAGAAGACTCCAAGAAGATTGGGCCAGAGATGCAAGAGAAGGCCTTAGGATTCTCATAAGCCTTAGGGTAGATTTTGGGCCCATGGGCTAAGTATGAGCCCACTTATCTTTGCACATATTAGATTAAGGTTTCATCATTTTAGGCTTTGTATTTAAGGCTCCATAATTGAAATTCTGATACTGGGGACAGATGTCGTACAGGATGTCACGACATCACGCTTCAGAACATGCAGATTATATTTGACAGTGTGTACAGTTTAAACAAGTAAATAACACAAGAGAATTGTTAACCCAGTTCGGTGCAACCTCACCTACATCTGGGGGCTACCAAGCCAGGGAGGAAATCCACTAAAATAGTGTTAGTTCAAGGTCTAACAGCCACTGTTTACAACCTTCTCACCTAACCACTACCCGTGCGATCTCTACCTAAGAGCCACTCTTAGATATGAGAAACCCCGCTCACTCCCTCTCAAACACTCTCCCGTGTTTACAAATAAATCAAATACACACCAGAGATTGCTCTCTGAACAAAGGAGATCAACTCCACACACTAGAGATCAACTCTACACACAAGAGATCAACTCTACACACTCAGGTCCAACACTTGATGTTAGGGTACCATCAAGGTGGCTCACAAAACACTCAAGTCCCAAAACTCACAAAATAACTCTTCAATCCCGGACTTGGTACAGAACTCATGCAGCCTTCACGTTTATATAGCAGTGTGCGTTTCTGGGCTGCAACTTCTTGTGCTGGATGAGATCTATCATTCTTCCTGAAAATCTGCACTTAAAGATCTAAAAGATGCAGTTTGATCTTTTAGTTTTTATCTTTAATCTTTAATCCCTGAACGAACTCTTCTACTTTGAAATTCGAACTTTAATTATCTTTTAATTCGTTCCTAAAGATAGATCTTCTTATCTCTTGCTAACTGCACAATAATCTGTTAAAGATATAACAGAATTATATGTCCCGAGCAGGATGTCCTGGACATTGTATCCGACATCGTGAATCCTGCAGCTTCAATTCTTCATTTGACATTTCATCTTGCCTTGTGCATTGTGCAGCCCGATCTTATTCTTTGACATAACGTTGGACATCATGTGCAGCAACTCCAGCTTTCCTTCATTGTCTAAGTGCTTATGTTTTAACAAAATCTTAGCCAATCTTTTAAAGCTTAGTAACGCTAAGCACTAACAATCTCCCCCTTTGGCAAATTTTGTCTAAAACATACTTAGACACTTCCTGAGCAGGTACAAGCAGTTATGCAAGTGGGATCAGCAACTTCCATTATCAGAGTAATCAAGCACAGCGGAATCTGTAGTCTAGACAAGTTGCAAGTCGTTTCCAGGATGTCAAGACATCTCACATGACATCTGCTTTCTGCTTCTACTCCCCCTGTCTCCATGCTTACTGCAGCATCTTCTATCAGCTACTAGTCTTTTCCAGGATGTCAAGACATCTCATGTGACATCAGCTCATCAGCTTTCTGCTCCCCCTGTCTTCATGCTCTTACTAGTAGCTTACATCAGTCATCACTGGCAGCAATCTCCCCCTCAAAGTCATATACATGCAACTCCCCCTCAAAATCATGAATCATGCATACATCGTATCCTACTGCCATACATCGTATCAATCATGCATGCATACATCGTATCCTACTGCCATACATCATACATAGTATCCTACTACTCAAGATCATGCATAATAGCAAGCATAATACTATTACTCCCCCTTTTTAGACAGAATTTGACAAAGGTAGAATGCATGCAAATATTACAGACCAATAACTAGTAATTGTTCAAAGGGACATGCCCCTTTAGCTAGTAAAAGTAAAAAGCAAAAATAGAGGTCTGATGGTCATGGGGTGGCTTCAGAATCATCATCTGATGCTGCATCTTCCTCTTCCTCAGCAGCTTCTTCTTCTTCCTCGGCTGCTTCTACTTCTTCCTCAGCTGCTTCATCTTCTTGCTCAGCTGCTTCTCCATCATTAATGCCACTTTCTGAGAGCCTATTGATCAGCCGTTCCAGCTCCATCTTCTTCTCTGTGGTGGCTTTGATGGTTGCTTCCAGCACCTTGCATGTGTCCTTGAGTTCAGCAATCAGAGCATCCTTGGACACAGCACCTGAGGCAGCAGCTTGTCGAGACAATGTCTGGGACATGTGTCCCCTCAAACAATTTGTAATGCAGGGATAGAGGAGATTCTCTCTTCATCACAGAGTCAGTGTAGTTTAAAATGTTTGGATGTTGACTCAACATAATGCCACACAATACAGTTGGGAAGGCAATGGGTAATTTTACAACAAAGGATTCTGAATGCTTAACAGTTTGATCAAATATATAGTTTCCAAAATTAAATTTGGACTTGGTTCCAACAGCATACAGAAATTTACCCAAACCTGTGGCAACAGTGGAAGTATGATTGGTGGGTACCCAGTTTGCAGCTCCAATCCTGTGCAGGATTGCATATTTCACACTGAGCTTCCCTGCAGACAGCTTCCCTTTCTTTGGCCAATGCTGGACTTGTTTGGCAGTGATTTCCTTGGCAATTTGGTGCTCAGAGACAGTAATATCCACCACTCCATCTGTTGGTCTGCCCAGGTATTTGTTGATCACAGCAGGGGAGAATCTAACACATTTTCCTCTGACAAACACTCTTTGATACTCTTCACTCTTTCTGTTTGTTATGTCAGAGGGAATGTTGACAATGAATTCCCTGACTAGACTCTCATAGCAATCTCCCAACTTGGTGACAGTCTTCAGCAGTCCAGCAGCCGTGATGAGGTCCATGATCTCCTTGCAATCCAAGGCAGCTCTTCCCAGTTCTCTTTCCAAGGCAAGTCTGCGTTGATACACGAATTTCCACCTTTCTGCATTGCCAATGGAGTGGAATGAGATGTTGTCCAATGGTGCATCAGGGACATTACCAGGCACTTTCTTCCCTGATGTCTTGGCCCTCTTAGATGTCGAGACATCTAGTTCGACATCATCATCAGAATCAGATGAGGAAATTTCTTTCCTCTTCTTGGAAGGAATTGCGACTTTGCTTCGTCTGGATGAGGTAGGAGTGATTGGTGTGCTCTTCTTCTGTGCCATAGTCTTGATTCGTCCAGACCTCTTAATGGGGGTTTTACCCTTTCGGCTTTGTAATCTTTCTGCGATACCAGGTGCCAACTTGTTGGCAATGGGTTCCTCATCAGATTCTACTTCTTCCAGGTCAATGAGGTCACCTGGCGCAGGTTCTGGTGCCCTTGGTGCAGGGGTCTCCTTTGTGGCTTGATCCTCTTCCTCTGTTGATTCCTCTTTGCTGGGTGAAGAGAGGACTTCAGTATTTGGGGTGGAAGATGTCGGAACATCTTTCTCAGCATCAGGAACAGCAACATCTGGGGTGGAAGATGTTGGAACATCTTCATCAGCATCAGGAACAGAGGCATTTTTCAGAATGTTACTTACAATACTGCGGATCTTCTTATCCATTTCTGTGTCTACTTCCCTAGAACTTGTTGCAAGGCTAGGGTTTTCAGAAATCTTCACACCCTGTTGTCGTTTGGGAACCAGTTTTTCAGGAACAGGGGCTTGACCAGGAATCATCTGTATGGGCTGGATATTGAATTCAGGTCGTTCCTGGTTTGATGGTGCAGAGGGTGAACCAGGAGCTGAAGTTTCTTTTGGTGAGGTAGCCATGGAAAAGCAGAGCGTTTGGAATGGTTTCGCAAATTTCTGAGAGCTGTTGAGGAATGCTGAAAACGAGATTATCACGAATATATAAGTTTGAATGAGGAATGTAGAGGGACGTGTGAAGCAACGGTCGAATTTGCTTTGGTTTAGTAGGGAACGTGCTATTAATGTTAAGTGAGATGTTTGAGCACGTTCAGATAGCAGTAGTTGCTATAATTCCTCTAGCAGACAAATGCCCAGCTTGCCCCTCAGTTTTTCAAACTGATTTGCATCCAATGCCTTTGTGAAAATATCTGCTATTTGTTCCTCAGTGTCAACATGCTCCAGTGTGATAACTTTATCATCAACAAGCTCTCTGATATAGTGATGTCTAATGTCAATGTGCTTGGTTCTGCTGTGTTGCACAGGATTTTTAGAAATATTAATAGCACTCAAGTTGTCACAGTATAATGTCATGACATCTTGTTCGACATTGTACTCCTTGAGCATCTGCTTCATCCAAACTAGTTGTGAACAGCTGCTTCCTGCTGCAATATACTCTGCTTCTGCAGTAGATAGGGACACACAGTTCTGCTTCTTGCTGAACCATGAAATAAGATTGTTGCCCAGATAGAAGCATCCACCAGAAGTGCTTTTTCTGTCATCTGCACTTCCAGCCCAATCAGCATCACAATACCCAACCAGCATTGAATCTGAACAATGACAGTACATAATCCCATAGTCACTGGTGCCATTTACATATTTCAGAATTCTCTTTACTTGAGTCAAGTGACTTATCTTAGGATTGGCTTGATATCTTGCACAAACACCTACTGCATAGGTGATGTCGGGTCTGCTAGCTGTTAAATATAGTAAGCTCCCAATCATGCTTCTGTACAGACTTTGATCAACACTGATGCCAGCTTCATCTTTTGACAGCTTCAAGTGAGTAGGTGCAGGTGTTCTTTTATGGCTGGCATTCTCCATCCCAAACTTCTTGACAATGTTCTTTGCATACATGCTTTGTGAGAGGAATATGGAGTCTTCCATCTGCTTCACTTGGAGTCCCAGAAAATAAGTCCGCTCTCCAACAAGACTCATCTCAAATTCAGATTGCATCTGTTGGACAAAATGTCGAAGCATCTCATTCGACATCCCTCCAAACACAATGTCATCAACATATATCTGTGCTATCATCAAGTTATCAGCATCTTGTTTGACAAAGAGAGTCTTGTCAATTCCTCCCTTCCTATACCCTTGCTGAGTAAGGAACTCTGTTAGCCTTTCATACCAAGCTCTTGGAGCTTGCTTCAATCCATAGAGAGCCTTCTTGAGCCTGTATACATGATCTGGATGAGTTGGATCTACAAATCCCTTTGGCTGTTCTACATAGGCTTCTTCATTCAAGTATCCATTCAGAAATGCGCTTTTCACATCCATTTGATACAGCTTGAATTTGAGGATGCAAGCTACACCAAGTAACAATCTGATGGACTCAAGTCTAGCAACTGGGGCAAACGTTTCATCAAAGTCTACACCTTCAATCTGAGTGTAGCCTTGAGCAACAAGTCTGGCCTTGTTTCTGGTTATAACACCTTCTTCATTGGTTTTGTTCTTGAAGATCCACTTGGTGCCAATCACATTAGTTCCCTCGGGTCTCGGAACTAGCTCCCAGACTTCATTCCTTTTGAATTGCTCCAATTCTTCTTGCATAGCATTGATCCAGAACTCATCAGTCAGTGCCTCTTTCACATTCTTGGGCTCAATTTTGGAGACAAAGCATGAATTTGAGACAATCTCAATCTCCCTTGATCTTGTAGTGACCCCTCTGTTTGGATCTCCTATAATCAGCTCCTTGGGGTGCATCTTCTGGATTCTAATGGAGGGTTTCTTGTCAGGTTGGTTGATGTTTGGTTCATCTGTAGCAGAATCAGAGTTTTCTGCATTTTCTGCACTTTTAGCTGTATCTGCTACATTGACTCCCGATGTTCTGACATCTTCTTCGACATCCTTCTTTCTTGCTGGAGTTAGATCATCAACAACCACATTGATGGATTCCATCACAGTTCTGGTTCTGGAATTGAATACTCTATATGCTCTGCTGTTTGTAGAGTATCCCAGGAATATTCCTGCATCACTCTTGGGATCCATCTTTCTCCTTTGCTCTCTATCTGCCAAAATGTAACATGGACTTCCAAAGATGTGGAAGTGCTTGACAGTTGGCTTCCTCCCTTTCCAGATTTCATACAGGGTGGTTGGAGTCCCTCTTCTAAGTGTGACTCTGTTGTGGATGTAGCATGCTGTGTTCATGGCTTCAGCCCAGAGATTATAGGGAAGTTCTTTGGCATGAAGCATGACCCTAGCAGCCTCTTACAAAGTCCTGTTTTTCCTCTCAACTATGCCATTCTGTTGTGGTGTAATGGCTGCAGAGAACTCATGAGTGATGCCTTCAGATGTGCAGAATTCAGTAAACCTGCTGTTTTCAAACTCTCTGCCATGGTCACTCCTGATTCTCTTGATGACACAGTCTTTTTCTCTTTGAAGTCTTAGACTCAACTCCTTGAATACTTCAAAGGTGTCTGATTTTTCTCTGATAAAGTTGACCCAGGTAAATCTGGAGAAATCATCCACAACAACATAGGCATACCTCTTTCCTCCAAGGCTTTCAACTTGCATAGGCCCCATCAAGTCCATGTGAAGTAGTTCCAGCACCCTGGAAGTGGTCTGATGTTGAAGCTTCTGGTGGGACATCTTGACTTGCTTTCCAATCTGACATTCACCACAAATTCTGCCTTCTTCTATTTTCAGATTGGGAATGCCTCCAACAGCACCTTTGTCAATGATTTTCTTCATGCCTCTTAAGTGCAGATGTCCAAATCTTTGATGCCATATTCTGACTTCATCTTCTTTGGAGGATAGACATGTGGAGGAGTAACTGGTTTCTTGAGGTGTCCATAGGTAGCAGTTGTCCTTTGATCTGCTGCCCTTCATTAGAACTTCACTCTTCTCATTTGTCACTAAGCATTCTGACTTTGTGAAGTTTACATTGAATCCTTCATCACACAGCTGACTGATGCTGATCAAGTTTGCAGTCAGTCCCTTCACCAGCAGTACTTTGTCCAGACTAGGAAGTCCATCATGGACTAGCTTTCCCATTCCAGTGATCTTTCCTTTAGAGCCATCTCCAAATGTCACATAGCTAGTGGAGCAAGGTTCAATGTTCACCAGGAATTCTTTAACTCCTGTCATGTGTCTGGAACAGCCGCTATCTAGGTACCAATCTTCCTTAGCTGATGCTCTAAGTGAAGTATGAACAACAAGACTAACAGTCTTGTGTTTTGGAACCCACACCATCTTCCTTCCACTTCTGCTACTTTGAGTTCCATGATGTGGATGGCCATGTAAATGATAGCAAAAGGGCTTTATGTGACCATACTTGCCACAGTAGTGACACCTCCACTTCTTTCTTTTGCTCTTTTTCTGCTGCGTTCCATGATGTCGAGACCGATGTTGTGACATCGTGGCTCCAGTGCTGTTTTTGGCAGGAACAAATTCTGTCATGGTTGTTCTGCCAGCAGACTTAGGATTAAATCCAAGTCCTCTCTGGTTTCCAACATTTTTTCCAAGCTGCAGCACCTCATCAAGCGTATCTGAGCCTTTATTCAACATCTTTATTGATTTTGTCATGTTTTCCAGTTTAGAGTTCAGAAAACCAACTTCTCCTTTAAGCTCAGAGATCTCCTCTTCATGTGCCTCCTTTTCAGCCTCCAGATCTGCAATGACCTTCTTCAGTTGTGCTTCTTGCTGAAGGATCTTCTCACTTTTGATGCATAGTTTTCTATAGGATATAGCAAGCTCATCAAAAGTGATTTCACTATCTGTATCACTTGAGTCTTCAGCAGATTCAAATCTCCCAGTGAGTGCATTTACATCTCTGTCAGAATCACTTTCTTGTTCACTCTCTGTATTATCAGACCGACATACAGAAAGTCCTTTCCTCTGCTTCTTGAGATGAGTGGGACATTCAGCTATGATGTGTCCATAGCCTTCACACCCATGGCATTGAATTCCTTTGCTGTGACTGGGCTTTTCATCTGACCTTTTCTGGTATTTACTACCTTTCCTGATGTCGAAAGGGATGTTCTGGACATGTGGTTTCTGCCTCCTGTCCATTCTGTTCAGCACTTTGTTGAACTGCTTTCCAAGGAGCACAACTGCATTAGTCAACCCTTCATCAGTATCCAGGTCATACTCATCTTCTTCTCCTTCATCATTGGACACGAACGCCAGATTCTTGCTCTTCTTTTCAGCCCTATCCGAGAGTCCTAGCTCAAAGGTTTGAAGGGAACCAATGAGTTCATCCACTCTCATATTGCAAATGTCTTGGGCCTCCTCTATTGCAGTGACTTTCATGTCAAATCTCTTAGGCAAAGATCTGAGGATCTTTCTCACCAGCTTTTCGTCTGTCATTCTTTCTCCCAAGGCAGTGCAAGCATTGGCAATTTCAAGAATGTTCATGTGGAAGTCATGAATACACTCTTCCTCCTTCATCTTCAGATTTTCGAATTTTGTAGCCAATAGTTGCAATCTGGACATCTTCACTTTGGAGGTTCCTTCATGAGTGGTTTTCAGGATCTCCCATGCATCCTTGGCCACTGTGCATGTGTTGATAAGTCTGAAGATATTCTTGTCAACTCCATTGAATAGAGCATTCAAAGCTTTGGAGTTTCCAAGTGCCAATTCGTCTTCTTCTTTTGTCCAGTCTTCTTCTGACTTCAATTCATCAGTGGGCTTTCCTTCTGTGTCCAGCATCTTGGGATGTTCCCAGCCTTTGATGACAGCTTTCCAGGTTCTGCTATCCAGTGATTTGAGGAAGGCCACCATCCTTGCTTTCCAGTATTCATAGTTGGTTCCATCCAGAATTGGTGGTCTGTTCACTGGTCCTCCTTCTTTCTCCATGTTCATCAGAATTTATCTCCCTAGATCTCACTCAGTGACTTCGAGTGCCTGCTCTGATACCAATTGAAATTCTGATACTGGGGACAGATGTCGTACAGGATGTCACGACATCACGCTTCAGAACATGCAGATTATATTTGACAGTGTGTACAGTTTAAACAAGTAAATAACACAAGAGAATTGTTAACCCAGTTCGGTGCAACCTCACCTACATCTGGGGGCTACCAAGCCAGGGAGGAAATCCACTAAAATAGTGTTAGTTCAAGGTCTAACAGCCACTGTTTACAACCTTCTCACCTAACCACTACCCGTGCGATCTCTACCTAAGAGCCACTCTTAGATATGAGAAACCCCGCTCACTCCCTCTCAAACACTCTCCCGTGTTTACAAATAAATCAAATACACACCAGAGATTGCTCTCTGAACAAAGGAGATCAACTCCACACACTAGAGATCAACTCTACACACAAGAGATCAACTCTACACACTCAGGTCCAACACTTGATGTTAGGGTACCATCAAGGTGGCTCATAAAACACTCAAGTCCCAAAACTCACAAAATAACTCTTCAATCCCGGACTTGGTACAGAACTCATGCAGCCTTCACGTTTATATAGCAGTGTGCGTTTCTGGGCTGCAACTTCTTGTGCTGGATGAGATCTATCATTCTTCCTGAAAATCTGCACTTAAAGATCTAAAAGATGCAGTTTGATCTTTTAGTTTTTATCTTTAATCTTTAATCCCTGAACGAACTCTTCTACTTTGAAATTCGAACTTTAATTATCTTTTAATTCGTTCCTAAAGATAGATCTTCTTATCTCTTGCTAACTGCACAATAATCTGTTAAAGATATAACAGAATTATATGTCCAGTATTATCGGGCCGGATGTCAGGACATCGTATCCGACATCGTGGATCCTGCAGCTTCACTACTTGACTTTTATCTTGCATTGTACAGCAACTCCAGTATTCTCGGGCAGGATGTCCTGGACATTGTATCCGACATCGTGGATCCTGCAGCTTCAATGCTTTTAGCAATTCCAGTATTTTCGAGCAGGATGTCCTGGACATTGTATCCGACATCGTGAATCCTGCAGCTTCAATTCTTCATTTGACATTTCATCTTGCCTTGTGCATTGTGCAGCCCGATCTTATTCTTTGACATAACGTTGGACATCATGTGCAGCAACTCCAGCTTTCCTTCATTGTCTAAGTGCTTATGTTTTAACAAAATCTTAGCCAATCTTTTAAAGCTTAGTAACGCTAAGCACTAACAATAATGTAGGTAGGGTACCCTAGAAAAGTAGGATTTTTCAGCCCTGGTATTTTAGGGCAGCTAGACTAGTTTTTGTATTAGGGGTAGTTTTGTAATTTCACAAGCATTAAGTGAATATTTGATGTATTAAGTGAATATTTGATGTGCGTTTTGGGAAATAAATTTAATTGAATTGGAAGAAGCCCAATCCAATTAAATTTTAGACGGGGAGGTGAGCATTTGCTTGCTACACTCCATTACAACATCATATAGTCACACTTTGTGCATGTCCTTCATGCTTTACATGCCTCATGACACCTAAGCACACTTGGTGGAGAATCTTGGACTTGATATTGGATTAGTGGGCTGAACCATAGCTAAAATTCACTAATCATAATTAGTGAAATTTTAGCTCCACAAATTCAAGTGAAATTTGAATAAAAATTCAAGTTTCCCTCCAATCTTATGTGATACTAAGGCTATAAATAGAGGCTATGTGTGTTCATTTTTTCAACTTTGATCATTTGAGAATTAAACTTTGAAGTTCAAACCTCATTTGAGGCACAAAATTTCGTGCCCCTTCTCTCCCTCTCCCTCTGCTCATTTTCTTCTACCTTCAAGCGCTTATCCATGGCTTCCTATGGTGGTGAGCTTCTTCTTGACTCATCTTCTCCTTGAAGTGACATCTCCAATCATCTTTCTTCCTTATCCATTACGCTTCCCATTGAACTTCAAGAATCAAAGGACTCCATTGATGAAAAAAATCCAAGGCCTACAAGCTCCACATGGAGCTACATCATGTGGTATCAAGAGCATCTTTGTCAAGGTGATGTTATTTTGCTTCCTCTACCTTTTTGTTCGGTCAATTCTGTGACATCCTGAAATTTTGTAAGCGATATATTTTAAATAATTATATATATAAGTATTATTCAGTGTATATATATATATATATTCTTGGAAGCAGTATGTACATTGGGGGAAAGATACGCGGGTTAGGCTAATTAACGAAGAGTAATCCATAACTGGACAGTTATAGGTTAATTCTCAATTAATTGGTCTAAAAATTATCGTTTTGCATGCAACTAAAAATTTAACAAAACCAACCTCTGAACCACGCTCAAGGTTTCATTCTGAGCATTTTGATATATATATATTGCCTACTTTCGAAAACGGGTCCCGACGGGTGCAGAGAAACGCGAGGAACTGGAACTAGAGAAGCGACACACAAACCGAGGCAGGATTTTAGCATTCAAAAGGTCAATTTTTTCTCTCCTTATGGTTGAGTATGAAGTCACATCAAGAGAAAAAGTGGGCCCCTTTTGCTCCACTCAAAATGAGACATGTGGCATAGCTTTTAGAAAAAGGGGAAAAGAAAATCATTTTTTATATAAAAGCTAAGTTTCTCTCTCCTTCTCCCTTTCACGTAGCTTTTTCTTCTTCATTCTTCTCCACCTTTGTTCTCCATTAAAGCTCCAAAATTTCTCATCACTTCTACTCCAAATTGCAAAAGGAAGCCATTTTTGGAGTCGTGAACCGCACCTCTGCGTTGTGGGACTTCGAATTTCAGGTATGGGTGGACTTATTCTCACATGAATTTCATGGGTATTGGGTTTTTGGGAGATATGATGGGTATTTCTACAAGGTTTATGCCTTATGGTAGTTATTTGTGAAGGAATTTGTTGAAAGCATGCTAAACTTGACATGTTTGATGTGAGTAAACTGGTTGTTTGTGATGATTCTTTGTGATGTTTTCATGGGTATTGGGTTTTAGGGTTTTATGATGATTCTTTGTGATGTTTGTGTGCTGAAATTGTTGGTAGAAAACTGGTAGAGATGATGGGGAGAGTTAACCTAGGGTTAAATGTGAGAATGGTAGTGATGTGAGAGCAAAAGTATGAGGTTTTGAGGGTTCGAAAATCTAAATTTGGGGTTAGTTGTAATTGGAGGCTAAAGTCAGTTGATCCTAGTTTAAAATGTCAATTAGGACTTGTAGGAAAGCTTGGGCAGAGCAAATGAGGAAGATGAGTGACTAAGGTGAGAGAAAAGAGCCTTTTCTAGGTTAAATTGGATGTTGAGAGGTCAAACTTTGAATGGCTGGGGTTTTCACCTTAAAATCAGTTTGAGCAAGTCCAAATTAATGTTATAGACCTGTTTGAGATGAGAGTTTACTCCAAAATTCCCCCATTCTCATTTTCACTTCTCAAACCTTGAAAATTCACTCAATTGATGGGTTTTGGATACCTAGATTTGGATTTACCTTGACCTGAAGCTTGATTTTGGTTTAAATATGATTTATACATGATTTAGGACTTGTAGGATCCAATTTGAGCAAAATTGGATGTGGGCAAGATGGATTTCGAAATCTTCCCTATTATGCAGAAAATTGTTGTTGAATTGTGCAACAGAATTTTTGTTCATGTGCAGAAAATGTTTGTGCATTGCTGGTTATGGGAAAGGTAGTACATATTGGGTTCTAGACATTTCCTAGCAGATCCCAACGGTCAAAATGTAGATTTATGTACTAGGAACCTCCAGTAAAATTTTCAAGTTGATCCAATGGTTAACGAATCGGAACGAAGAGAATGTTACTGGGGTATTTGAGTAAGGAAAGATGTAATATGTGAATGTGTTTTGGGCAGAGTTTTCTGCCTCTGCCTTGTTTTCTTGGTTTAGGGTAGTTCATGATAGTTGGAATTGAATTGCTGGGATATTATGGAAGCTTGGAGGGGTTAATGGGGACCCGGTGCTGAGAGGAACGAGGATAAGGGCTGCATAGGAGTACGTGAGCTCAGTTGAAGGTGGGCAACTGGGGATGGTGGGTTCATGTTTGATTTGTGGAAGTGGGAGATTTGATTTGAGCCATCGCCCGATAGCCACCTAGTACCACATATGACGGGTACCCCATAATCCAACAAGCTTGATGTGAGAAAGCGTGGAAGAGTCAGTCTTCCTACTTTTGTTTGTTGACCACAGAGTGGTACCTGGAGATATGTCACGGGGATCAGGAGACCTTGGGGACGTCAGGTGGGGTGCTATTGCCCAAAACCAAGCTTGACCAATCCCGACCCAACCCGGGCATAGTCAGTCAGTGAGAACCTGTGATGTACCTAAACAGGCGATCTCCTGGCAGTCAACCAATAAAAGAACAAAGTCCACAAAGCATGGAGGCTTGTGTGGCGGTTGGCGAGCTATGAATCTTGAGTGATATCTGGAAATTGGCCTCTGGTATTTGATTACCAAGGGTGTGTAATCGATTACAAGGCTTAAAAATGGAGACAGGATGTTAAAATGACCTTTGGTAATCGATTACCAATTGTGTGTAATCGATTACACAGAGTAACAGGGCTCTGGTAATCGATTACCAGTTGGGTGTAATCGATTACACAGGGAGATAGGACACTTGTAATCGATTACCATTTAGGTGTAATCGATTACACAGTGTAATTTGTAGGTTTCCATGTGCAAAAGCTGTGTAATTCGAGTTTGGGCATTGGTAATCGATTACCAGAGATGAAATCCCTTGAGAGAGACCTTTTGACTATACGTAGCGTTTATGGGACGCATTGTATTGTTACCTGTAGTTAAATTTCTTGTGAAAGAGTCTACCCTCTTTCTTTTATTTCTTGTAGATCGCGATGGCAGAGCAGTTAATCCATGATCGCGTGGTGATGGAGTGCCTAGAGGGAGTTTGGGAGACCCTCGAAGGATAACATGTCAGCATCTGAGGCAGACTCTACAGAGGAGAGCGGCCCTGGAGGGATAGCGAATAGTGAAGACTCTTCATCATAGTAGAAGGCTCCTTAGACTAGGTTTACATACTTTTTGTGGGTGGGTGTATCTAGTACAGACTGCTAGGTTTACTCTTTTGATTTTTGGGTGGGTAGACCTATTGTATAGAAATTTTGATGATTGTATATATGTGGCTGAAGCCACCACAGTTGATACCTTTGCTCTGGATGTCACTATGTATTTTGCAAACTCCCATATTTTGGACAGTTTTAGATGATGGATGTAATTATGTTTAATCTTGTTATTTGAAAAGGAAGTGTTAACAAACTTTATTAAAAAGAGTTTATCGACCGCATTTTATTATTTTTCACGTGACGACCTAAAATGATGGTTGGTATATTTTTCTTTTTGAAAGAGCAAAATAGTTTAGAGGTTATGAGTAATTGGAAAGAAATGACTCCGAATAGAGTTGTGAACTGGCCATTCAGGACTCTATAGCGATAATTTTCCTTCTGAATTTAATTACTGTGAAAAAGAGAGAGAAAGAAAAAGAAAAAAAAAATTCCCATGGTTTTTGCTATTAAATTCATTACTATTAAACCAATCATTATTTAGGGACGCCACAATTGGTGGTATCAGAGCAAAAGTTGGATTCTAGTGAACCTGTCCATGGTCTTACTGTGTGAATGCTATGTATCTCTGAAACTTGGAAGTAGGTTTCGGGGAGTGACGTTTAGTCACAAATTGAGTGTAATTCTAATTTCTTGTCTTAAGCAGGAATGTGCAATTGATTCAGTAGAATTGTTGTATATATATATATATATATATATATATATAGAGAGAGAGAGAGAGAGAGAGAGAGAGAGAGAGAGGGATATTGTTGTAACTGTCATAGCCTATATGGTACACTCTCTCAGTAGAATTTCTTGGATACTAATAGCTTCCCTACATGTTAGGTATGGCAGGACGTGGTAGGGATCAGAACCATGATGTCCTAGACCGCATCACAGCTGTGCTGGAAACTCTAGTGCAAGAACGTGATGTGGAGTCGGCAGAGTATCGGGGACTCATGGCTTTCCGTAAGAACCACCCGCCAAAGTTCAGTGGGGACTATGATCCAGAAGGTGCTAGGTTGTGGTTAGCTGAAACTGAGAAGATTTTCGAGGCGATGGGTTGCCTCGACGAGCATAAGGTCCCTTATGCGACATTCATGCTCCAAGGAGAAGCTGAGAACTGGTGGAAGTTCGTGAGACCTACATTTGCTGCACCTGGAGGCGTGATTCCTTGGAATGCCTTCAAGGACAAATTCCTAGAAAATTATTTTCCAGGAGATCTCAGGAAGCGAAAGGCGAGGGAATTTCTGGATTTGAAGCAGGGAAACATGTCTGTTGGAGAATACACGGCCAAATTTAATGAACTTCTACAGTACTAGCCTCAATACCAAGATGCTCGGAACAAAGAAGACTTATGTGCTCAGTTTGAGAATGGGCTTCGACTGGAGATTCAACAGGCAGTTAGCTACATGCAGATCACGGATTTCAATCAACCGGTGACAAAGTGCAGAATATTTGAGGACAAGATGAAAGAGAGGCAAGCTAGAGGTTTTGGAGGACCACAGAGAAGCCATCCTTTTAGAGGAAACAGTAATAAGAAGATGAAGCCATATTCTAGCAACAAGGGAAAACAACCTATGGCTACGTCCAACATGAGCCAGTCAAGGGGGACTAGGGTACAGTGCTTTCAGTGTGGGGGACCGCATCTTAGAATAAATTGCCCACAACTCCAGTAGACACAGGAGAATCGTTGTTATATTTGTGGCAAGGTAGGCCATTATGCTCGAGAGTGTAGGATGACTGGGAGACCGACGGTAACTACCAATTCCAACACAGTCAATCGTGGGTCTACTAATCCCACAAGGAGCGGTAATGTCAGCAACAACAACAACACTAGTGGTGGAAGACCAAAGGTACCCTCCCAGGTATTTGCTATGAGTGGATCAGAAGCTGCTGCCTCCGACGATTTGATACAGGGTAAGTGTTTGATTGCTGATAAACTACTAGATGTACTCTATGATTCGGGTGCCACGCATTCGTTCATATCGCATGCATGTGTGGAGAGGTTGGGGTTATGTACAACGGAGTTACCATATGATATTGTGGTGTCTACTCCGACTAACGAGCCTGTAACCACCTCTCGGGTGTGTTTGAAGTGTCCTATAACTGTTAAGGGTCGATCTTTTATGGCGGACTTGATTTGCCTACCTTTAGCTCATCTAGATGTGATCTTGGGGATGGATTGGTTATCTACTAACCATATCTTTCTAGACTGTAAAGTGAAGATGCTAGTATTTGGTGGAAATGTAATTCCAAATGAACCATTGAAAGAGAATGCTACCACCGATGGAGTGGGGGATGTTCGAACCTACATGGTGTTGTTCTCCATGAATGTGGAAGAGGTCTCTGAAGTTAGCAGTATACCGGTGGTGTCAGAATTCCCAGAAGTCTTTCCTGATGACATTTGTGAATTACCACCTGAGAGAGAAGTGGAATTCATTATTGACTTGGTGCCTGGGGCGAATCCAGTGTCGATCAGGCCCTATAGGATGTCTCCAGTAGAACTAGCAGAGGTGAAGGCACAGGTGCAGGATCTCTTAAGTAAACAATTTGTTCGCCCAAGCGTATCACCGTGGGGAGTGCCGGTCT
Source organism: Glycine max (assembly GCF_000004515.6). Taxonomy (NCBI): domain Eukaryota; kingdom Viridiplantae; phylum Streptophyta; class Magnoliopsida; order Fabales; family Fabaceae; genus Glycine; species Glycine max. The sequence goes on from NC_038247.2 coordinate 29,267,906, forward strand.
TACTGGTTAAAAAGAAGGATGGAAGTATGAGAATGTACGTAGACTACCGGCAGCTGAACAAAGTCACTATCAAGAACAAATATCTTCTACTGAGGATAGATGATTTGAATTATCAATTGAGGGGAGCGACGGTATTTTCGAAGATCGATTTTCAAATATTAAAGAAAATTCCCCTCTTAGACAACCTCCACATCTTCTCCTTTGTAAAAAGACACTTGTTAGCACTGCCACGCCTCTTGTGCTTCATATTATTCCTCAAGTAAAGGAGTTATTGGATGAGGATTTGGTTCGTAAGAGCTTAAATCCTTGTGCTTTGTTGGTGCCTGATCGAGGCCGTACCAGAATCAAATAAACATGAAAATGCAATAACTAGGAAGTGATCCTAGGTCGTTTCCCAACGAGCAGTGACAAACCAAATGTTCATAATATACTTGCAGTAACAGTAACGATTGGGGGGGGGTTGGTTGTTTGGTAATTAAAGAGCAGAACAAGTAAACTGGAATACGAAACTACTAATATTAAAAACGAGTTGTTTCCTCTGATTCAGAAGCCATTCTCTTATCCTGGGTTATGGAAAATTCGTCCCTAACAGTCAACCACTTAATCCAACCCTGTTTCAATTTACTAAGCGAAAATCAACTTAGGGTTTTCAATACGTGATTAGGCACCACATACACCAGTTAGCCCTTCGTCCATTAAGCATGAACGCAAGTTAGGCTCAAAGGCAATTAATCGAACACGAAGCGTGCACTGATTAATATTCACGAAATTGGGATAACTGGTGAAGGGAAAACTGCCAGGAACCCACATTACAAGCGAAACCTCAAAGAGAGTTGGGCTTCGTCATCAAAAGGAAACAACACCAGAAAATCTAGCCTTCCATGGATTCAAACAGAAAACGCAAATGAAACATGAAACGTAAATGAAACAGAAACGTAAATGAACAGAAACGTAAATGAAAGTAGAAGAAGAAGCACGAATGAACTCGTAATTAGAAGCAGAAAATGGAAATTTGCATTAAGAACGAAAATTGTAACAAGGGAACAGAAAAACGTGAAAACCTAAAACCAAAGCTCTGAATAATGAAAATAGCAGAATAGAATGCCTTGCACGAATCCCAAGACAGCTATTTAAAAAGAGTCACTCAAAGTCATTGGGCCCTATTACAATACTCTGGCCCAAAACGAAATAAACACTGAACAACATAAAATAAAATTGCGAAATTTCCTAATTAGAAATTAACTAAGGTAAGCGCTGCTTTATTTGCCCTCTTCAAGTCCACAACTAAAATCCGGATTAAGCCCAATGTTTCATTAATTCCTGAAATTAGATTAAAAACATCAAATTAGCTAAACGAGCCCAAATAATAAAACTGCCTAATTAATTGACAATTAAGACCAATCAATAATTAAAATGGTGCAAAAAGGGTTTAGAAAATAGAAGAAAATGATGGCACATCAGTGCCCAAAATAGGTATTGTTAGGCATCAAATCCCTAAAATAGGTGATATGGTGAATGTGTTGAGTGGTGCTACCCTCTTTTGTAAAATTAGTCATGCGCCCAACAACTTCAAGATTTGTGTAGATAGGGACTTATTAGGTAGGTTTGTTCTTATTTTGGTTTCAATACAAACCTAGGTGCTCATATGGGACACCTTAGGTTCGTCATAATTTTTTGTAGGAATAATCATCATGAAAATAAAGAAAAATGTATGTTTTATTCCATTACTTTCCTTATTTTTGTAAATGGCGACAAGGGGTTCCCACGAACCCTGAGAGAATAAAGGTTATTCCTGAATGGTCCACTCCACCAAGTATAAGGAAAATTTGGGGCTTCCATGACTTAAAAAACTTTTACAAAAGGTTTGTCCCATATTTTTCTATACTTTTAGCACCACTCATTGAGTTGGTGAGGAACTATGTTCACTCATGGGAAGATGCCCAGGAAATGGGTTTTCGGTCCTTACCTTACTCCAACATACCAAACAACACTAATATATATGTTTTTATTCTTTTTACAGGTGTTGAGGGAAGAAGTCCAGAGTTTAATGAACCTTTAGATTTGAGGTCAAATCCTTTTCAAGGGGGAGGGAATGATGCAATCTTACCCACCAAGGGCATTGGATAGAAGACTCTAAGAAGATTGGGCCATAGATGCAAGAGAAGGCCCTAGGGTTCTCATGAGCCTTAGGGTAGATTTCGGGTCCATGGGCTAAGTATGAGCCCACTTATCTTTGTACATATTAGATTAAGGTTTCATCATTTTGGGCCTTGTATTTAGGGCTCCATAATGTAGGTAGGGTATCATAGAAATTTAGGATTTTCCAGCCCTTGTATTTTAGGGCACCTAGACTAGTTTTTGTATTAGGGGTAGTTTTGTAATTTCACTAGCATTAAGTGAATATTTGATGTGTGTGATGTGCCATCATTTTCATCTATTTTGTAAACCCTTTTTGCACCATTTTAATTACTGATTGGTCTTAATTGTCAATTAATTAGGCAATTTTATTATTTGGGCTCATTTAGCTAATTTGATGTTTTTAATCTAATTTTATGAATTAATGAAACATTGGGCTTAATCAGGATTTTGGTTGTGGACTTGAAGAGGGCAAATAAAGCAGCACTTACCTTAGTTAATTTCTAATTAGGAAATTTCGCAATTTTATTTTATGTGATTCAGTGTTTATTTCGTTTTGGGCCAGAGTATTGTAATAGGGCCCAGTGACTTTGAGTGACTCTTTTTAAATAGCAGCCTTGGGATTCATGCAAGGCTATGCTGTTATGTTATTTATTTTTCAGAGCTTTGTTGAGAGTTTTTTTACGTTTTTCTGCTTGAATGCTACTTTTTCGTTCTTAATGCAATTTTCCATTTTCTGCTTCTAATTACAATTTCATTCTTGTTTCTTCTTCTACTTTCATTTACGTTTCTGCTTCATTTATGTTTCTGTTTCATTTACGTTTTGCTTCATTTACGTTTCTGCTTTTAGTTTCATTTGCATTTTCTGTTTAAATCTATGGAAGGCTAGATTTTCTGGTGTTGTTTCCTTTTGAGGATGAAGCCCAACTCTCTTTGAGGTTTCGTTTATAATGTGGCTTCCTGGCAGTTTCCCCTTCACCAGTTAACCCAAATTCGTGAACATTAATCAGTGCACGCTTCGTGTTCGATTAATTGCCTCTAAGCCTAACTTGCGTTCATGCTTAATGGACGAAGGCCTAACTGGTGTATGTGTTGCCTAATCACGTATTGACAACCCTAAGTTGATTTTCGCTTAGTAAATTGAAATAGGGTTGGATTAAGTGGTTAACTGTTAGGGACGAATTCTCCATAACCCAGGATAAGAGAATGGCTTCTGAATCAGAGGAAACAACTCATTTTTAATATTAGTAGTTTCGTATACCAGTTTACTTGTTCTGTCCTTTAAATCACAAAACAAACAAACCCCACCCCCCCCCCAATCGTTACTGTTACTGCAAGTGTATTATGAACATTTGGTTTATCATTGCTCGTTGGGAAACGACCTAGGATCACTTCCTAGTTACTGCATTTTCATGTTTATTTGAATCGGGTACGGCCTCGATCAAATTTGGCGCCGTTGCCGAGGAACAGTGTCCAAAGGTTCATAATAGCTAGTGTCGTGTTAGTGTTTAAGTCTTTTGTGTTTTATGTTTAATTGTTAGTATTGTGTTAGTATGTGTGTTGGTGTTGTTTAGTGTCCTGGTATTTTGTTTAGTGTGTGTTCTGTTTTAGTTTTCCTATTAAGCGCTTCCCCTGTTTCAGTCTTGGGTGTTTTGCTGTGAATAGTGTTTTACAATGGACTTAGCGACCACTTTTGCTTGCGGCAAAACAGAGTAGTAGTAGAAATCATGTAGCGACGGATTTTAGCGACCACCCATACTAAATTATTTGGGATTTTTTGTTTCAGTAGCTAGGGTTGTTATTTTTGGCTGAATTTTTTTGTGTTAACTTCTTTCAATCCATATTTTGTGGGAAAAATAGCTAGAGCCTTTAGTTTGGTCAGATTTGAAAGTTCCAAAAAAGTAGCAAATTTTGTGTTTGTCAAAACTTCAAACGACCATAACTTTTGCTCCGGTTATCAGAATCGCAATTATTATATATGTATTTGGGGTAGAAAAAAATTTCCTACGTCGTGGCAACCAGCTAGGCTGGCTAAGATCTCCATCATCCAAAAATAGTGATTCTGTCAAAAGTTTTTTATTTTTCAAGTTTTATTCACTTATTTTTCTTAACCTACCATAGTTAGACTTTGAATTTTTGGGGATCTTGTTTTACTTGGTAAAGCTATATTCAGTAAATAAGTGTCTTGTTGTAAAAAGGTTTGTGTGGTGTATAGACGGGTATGTAAACTAACTATTAAAAAGGAAAATCATGTGAGTAATGATGTGTAAAGACAGAAAGACAACGTGTTGGTCTTCCTACTGGGTGCCTGATGTTATAAGGATGTTCTCTACCTAACAATGCTCATGTGTTCTATGGTGTCTCCTGAAATGCTAAACGCCGATCCCTCGTGATAGTTTAACCTAGTCCTAATCAAGTGTCATCCTCATATCCCTCTTGTTGGACTAAACTTGACTAGAACCGCATTAAGACATACATACAAACAACTAGGTTACTGTACCCCGATCGCTCATGATAATACGATAAGCTAGCCCCAAGTCCCAGTGTTGAATGACCCTAACAAAGCATGCATCTACGTGATCAAGGCAAAAGCATACTAAAATGAAATACTGATAGCACAGAGAACACATGAAACATCATCAAATAGATATAAAAGTATTTACATCAAGTACCCCATAGGAAGAACCAACTGAGGATTTAACTCTCCATAGCAAGGAAGCTTCTTTTACAACAAAAAGAAGAGAAAATGAAAGATTGAAGAAATACAAGTAGTGGGGATGTCTCCTCCACCTCTAGAAACCTCACAATCACTCAGAATCTCATCCAATGCTCTTCAGATGGCTTCCTCTTCAATCTCAACTCTCTTCTGGCCTCTCCACAGCAAAAGCTCTAAAAAAAACCCAACTACTTCCAATTTCTGATTTTAGGCTTTAAATAGGTGACCTTGTTTGTGGTCGCGCACTTAGCGCGGCTATGGCTCGCTTAGCGCGGATAAGTGGCTAACGGCTAAGCGCGCCTCTTCTTGCTCAGCTAGAGGATGGAAGCGGTGCACTTAGCGAGTTGGACCCTCGCTTAGCATGCATGTACAGCTATACAAATCATCCTTCTTCTAGATTCTTTCTTGCACTCAGCTGAAGGAGGGTGCGCTTAGCGAATGGCTTACTAAGCCGACAGATTGGCTTAGCGAGCAATTCAAAATCAGCACTTCCACAATCTTGCTTAATTAGCCTGAAATTGAAAAGGAATGATTATTAAATACACAAAATGGGGATACTAAGTACTTATTACCTAAATTTAACAAAAAGTAATTACAACACTACAAAATGACCATAAATGGGAAGAGTTTGATACATATACACAAGTTTCTTACACAAAAGTTAGTCGTATTCATCGACTAACAACTCCCCCAAATTTACAGTTTTGCTTGTCCTCAAGCAAATAAAGAACAACTCACTGGTCCCCAAGTGATACAAATATGCAGTGACAATTTATAGAGGTGTTGGCTACAAAAACTATTGAGTGCATGATAACAAAATGAAACAAAATGCTCTCATCAATTATTTTTCACAAGGCATGCAGCTATTCAAAGAGAAGAACAAAATGTATATTGTACAATTAGTTGAAGTTAGGCATAAGACAGATATCAAGGACAGTAGCTTAAACCAAAGTCTCACGGCTACTATTTCATTCAAGCACAAGTGTTTAAGCTATTTATCAATAACGACTAACAAGAGGTCCAATCTTTGTACTTCATCTCATGCCATAAAGTCAAAATTGCATAAATAGAATCAGAAGGACTTTCATAGGCTTGTAGTGAGGCTTGACTACAAAAATTATTGGTTTTTCTAGGATTCAAAGGCTTAAATTCTTAGAGAGCATGGATTCTAGACTCAACCAATGTATTTCTTTTCCATTCATTTAGTTCACTCACTTGCCTTGCATTTGACCTTATTACAACAGCACACACTGTCTTTGTTTGCCTTTTTCATTTTTTTTCCTTTTTTTTTTTAACACACTTATTTGTTGCGTGTGCTGATGTGCTTTACCTTTCACTTCCCAACCCAATTAACTCCCCCAAATTTAGGGCAAATTTCCTTGAACCATCTACTCTCCTAGAATCTAAGCAAGGTATCTAGAGATATTCATTCAAGTTCAGGGTTCAATTTAAAAATGTAATTCACCTTACAAAGGGTGCAAAGAATACAATTATAATTCAAGGTAAGTGTTAGTCGATGAAAACGACTAACTTTTGTGTATAAAACTTGTATAAATTGTATCAAACTCTCCCAATTTATGGTTATTTTGTAGTGTTATAAGTATTTTCTGTTAAGTATAGGTAATAAATACTTAGTATTTTCATTTTGTGTGTTTAATAATCATTTTCTCTCAACTTCAGGTTAATTAGGCAAGCTTTGGAAAGTGTTGTTTTTCACCTTCTCGCTAAGCCAATCTGCTGGCTTAGCGAGCGTCCACTAAGCGTAACACTCCTGGGCTAAGCGCGAGGAAGACTCTGGAAGAAGATGAGCTGTACAGGTTCGCTAAGCGCACCGCTTCATCTCACTAAGTGCACCGCTTCAGTTCATCCGCTAAGTGAGAAAGGCGCGCTAAGCCAAAAATCACTAACGTGTGCTAAGCGGTCCATAAGTGCGCTAAGCGCACAAGCACGAACAAGGCCACCTATTTAAGCCTGAAATCAGATTTTAGAAAGAGAGTTTGGACTGGGATTCAGAGATTTGCATGTCTAGGGTTTATAGAGAGAGAAAGGTCCAAGTTCCAGAGAGTTTTGAGAGATTTTGCTGTGTGAAGATCTGCAGAGACTAGAGCTTGAAGCAGGAGCCGATTTGAGAGCTTCAGATGAGTTTGTGAGTGATTGTGAGATCATAGAGGTGAAGGAGACATCCTCACTACTTGTATTTCTGCAATCTTTCATCTTGTTCTTCTCTTTTTTGTTAAGAAGGCTTCCTGGTATGGAAAGCTAAATCCTCTGTTGGATCTTCCCTGTAGGTACCTGATGTAAATATATTTCTATCTATTTAATGATGTTTTTTGTGCTCTCTGTGCTATCTGTTTTTCATTCCAGTATGCCTTTACCTTGATCACTTAGATGCATGCTTTGTTAGGGTCATTCAACAGTGGAAACTGGTCTGACTCTAAAGTCCTTGATAATGCAGGGCTGAGTTGTCATGCTTTCACGAGGAATCAGGGTGTGATAACTTAGTTGAGTATGTGTGTCTTAATGCGATCCTGGTTGAGTTTAGTCTTACAAGAGGAATTTGCAGACGATGCTTGATCAGGATTAGGCTAAACTATCATGAGGAATCAGGGTTTAGTATCTTAGGAGACACCATAAGAACACATGAGCATTGTTAGATAGAGAATATCTTTTTAGAATCAGTCACATGAAAGCTATGTTTTTATACATCATTTCTCTCGCGTGATTTTCTTTCTTTTTGCATAGATAGTTTATACACATGTTCATATTCACACTTACCTTTACACACCAGACACCTATTTGTTGAAATAGCTTACCAAATAACACAAGTTTCCCGAGTGTTTGATACTCGGTTCTTACCATTTTATACTACTTGTGCGATCCGGTGCACTTGCCGGAAGCCAAACAATAAGCTTTCTGGTCAATGGGCTTGTATATACAACAATGGCCTTCATCATGTCCAAATTCATACATTTCATTCTAAAATTCAGGTACCGATGCAAAGAATATTGCTCAATGCTAGTCGTTCACTCACAATTTAAGATCACACTCTCACCAGTTATGGTTCAAGCTTTTCTTTCTCAATCAATTTGTCTACTGACTAACATTTCTAATTGCAAGCTCACATTCTTGTTCTTTCTTTGTCTAACATACACACTTGCTCAAACTCATGAAAAGAAACACAAGCTTCATTTCAATCATGCATTCAATCCAGAATCAGTTCATAACACCAATTTCACAAAAATAAAATTGTTTGCACTGCATACTCAAAAGATCAAGTCAAACTGTTTAGTATGCTTCAAGACATGCATACTAACTATCCATAAAAACAAAAGTATATAATTATAAAAATAAACCAAAATCACTAAAAACAAAGTACTGAAACCATAATAATTATCCAAAAGAAAAATCAGGAATTCAAAATTCCTGTGATTGGTTCTGGGTGTCCTGTGTCTGGGTATCCTCCTCATCTGTAAAATGTAGAACTGGAGTAGTTGGAGGAGTGGTGTTCAGTGCCAGGTATCTCTAGTATCAGAGTGGAGGGGTCTGCTGCATGCTGAGGTGAGGATAGGTCCACACTGGTGTGGGTGGATCTGATGTGACCAATGGTGACTTCTCAAGAGTAGCAATAACTTCCTGTCTCACCTGTAACTCGCCTGCCTCATCATGAAAAGTAAATGGCTCTAGGAGGGTGGCCTCAAAGGATGCATCCTCTACCTGTTGTGGTACTTGAGTTGTGGGACCTCCACCTTCTCTATCAAGAGAAGGTTGGGCCCTTGGTCAGGCTACCCTTTGAAGAAAAGCATCCATAGTCATGGCGGGTCTTTGCAGAGCCACATCCTCCAGGCTCTACATCACTAATACCTGTGCCTGGAATATACTCTGGAGCATGGACTCTACACGCTGAGAGCCTTGATTAGATGTAGATGGGGGAGCTGGTGCTAGTGCTGGTGTAGCAGAAGTAGAAGGAACATCAGTTGGCCTCGCCCCTACCCTCCTAGCCCCTCTGAAAGCAACTGTCAGATCATCTACATTCCAACAGTTCTTCCTAATGTAGGCCAAGTTAATGGTCGGGCTCAGACGCTTGAAGGTGAGGCTGTCAAACACAACCCCTCTGGCTCGGCATAGGGAAGTGATCAATGCTGGGAACCCAAGTCTGTATGAGTTAGACTAGGCAATAGAAGTCATCTGTCCTGATATGAGGGCACCGATGTTCATGTCCATGTGAGTGACCAAGCTGAAGACCAACCGAGCTCTATCCACAGTGAGATCTGAGGTATGTGATGTGGGAGCCAGGTTGGAGTAAGAGATAACATTCCAAACCTGGGCCAGAGTGATCAAATCCTTCCGGAAAATCTTCCCTGGATGGCCCTCAGCGTTCAACGTAAAGCCCTTGCCAGGTATGCATAGTGCAACCTCAATCTCATGAGGATCAGATGGTAACCTGCAGAATCTAGAGTAAGTGGGTAAAGTCTCCCCCTCCTCTAGAACTACAGGCGTCTCAAGAAACTCATTGAGACTATCTGCATCAATCCTCACCAGGTGGCCTTTCACTCTGGCTTGCTTCGGTGAATGGTTGTTGCAACCTACCCTTCGGCGGGAGGGCGACACGGGGCTCACGGATGCGTCTTCCAAGAAAGGAAAATGTGTGGAGTCACCACCAATGTTTATTTGAGGAAAACGTCGAAAAAACCGGAAAGGTGTGGTCTACGAACTTTAATCGTGAAAGGTTCGGGAGTTGTTTTTACACATGGGGAAGGTATTAGCACCCCACGCATCCATCACAAAGGACGGCAACCATTAATCAAGTGTGCAAATATGACTTCAAAATGTTTTATTTTCCCTTTTTTATGTCTTTTTGTGTTTTTATGCTTTTTATGTTTTTAATTTTTGTGTGGTCGACAAGGGTGTTTCCCTTGCTCCTATGTGTTGATTTTATGCTTTTGAACGGTCCATGTTAACCGATAAAAGCAAAGAGGACCTGTCGCAACCTACCCTTTTGTGGGTGAGCGAGGCGAGGCGCACAGGTGCGTCTTCCATAGGAGGAAAATGCACAGAGTCGTCACCAACATTTATTGAAAGGAAAATGTTAGAAAAACCAAAGGAAACCGGTCATGAAGAATATTCCAGATTCGGGAGTTGAATTTACGTTTGAGGAAGGTATTAGCACCTCTCACGTTTGTCCCAAAGGACAACAGCCTTAAATTAGAATTGTGTGAAATTATGTATCTAGACTTTTATTTCCTTTTTATTTTTGAGGTTGACAAAAGCAGGGCTCTTGCTCCTACGTACCCTCCATCGAAGAAGAAATCAGACCTACGTAGTTCTTTTACAAGGGGTGAATCAAGTGATTCTTTTTACTTGGAAGGTGGTCATTTAAGGCGTTGGACCTTAAAATGATCCATTTTTACTTGGTGAGAAAAGCTGAGGCGTTGGACCTTAAAACATTTTTCAGTGATTTTTTGCGGGCAAAGCTTGATTTTGTGAGTTGATTTTAGCCTTAGTTTCACTTTAGTTATTAGTCAATTCAATTAAGAAAGAAGAATCTCAAAGAGAAACGTCCGATTGATTTTTTTTTGTTTTATTTTACTAAAAGATATTTTTTTATTATTATATTATTATTTTACCTCTTTTTGGTTTCCAACGTGGTTACAGCATGATCGAACGGTCAGATTTCATTTTAACAGAAATTAACAGATATTAGAGTTCAAATGATCGATGGAAATTTATTTTATTTTTTGATTAGGCGAGAAAATGACTTAAATAAATTACTACAGCACGTCAAAAGGGGGTACGGAAAGTAAATGAAATGAAAATACAAGTACGCGAGACAAGCGGGCACCACTAATGGTACATAGAATGAATTGAAAAAGCTCGATTTCGGGAACTTACCGGTTGAAGACCGAAGAACACGAAGAACGAACGAAAGACGACGGAAAATCTTCACGGATTTGCTTACGGAAACGTCTCGGACGAGTTACAGAAGCGCCTCAGCATGGATTTTCTTCACGGAAATGATTTTTTTCACTAATTTCAAGTGATCCCAAGATACCAGGAAGGCTGAACGTTTTTCTCCTTCACTCCTCCCCCTATTTATAGGAAAATGAGGGAGGAGCTTGCCACCAAGCTCACCCAGGCGAGCTAGGTTGCTTCCTCCAGAAGCAACCGCCTTCTGGAGGAACATCCTGGAAGGCCCAAGTGGCCTGGTTGCTGTTTGCACCCCCCTGTTTACTAAATATAGCCCTGCCTTTTTTTTTGCAGATTCTTTTTCCGTAACGTTACGGAAATTTACGAATTCCATAACGATACTTGTTTTCCTTCCGTAATGTTACGGAACCTTACGGATCACGTAATCATCCCTTTTTTGGCTTTCAAAATGTTACGGAACCTCACGGATTGTGTAACAATGTTTCCTTTTGATTTCCGGCATGTTACGGATTTTCACGGATTGCATAACAATGCTTCCTTTTGATTTCTGGCATGTTACGGAATTTCACGGATCGTGCAACAATGCTCTCTTTTGACTTCTGGCACGTTATGGAACTTTACGTATTGTGGAACAATGGGTGCAGTGTACCTCGAAGCGTTCAAGCAAAGGTTGCATGCCATCAAACAATGGTCCCGGACGAAATTAGGGTATGCCAGTTGCCCCTCTTTACTTACCTTTTATCGGAGATAGGAGGAAAGCAAAGATAAAACACTGATTTCATCCGTCTTAGCCCTTTTCCCAAACAAATCTATGATGGCCCCCGACGGCCATCCTTTGCCCATCATGGGGATTTAATTGATCTCTCAATCACAATAGTTCCAACCCAAAACGATTTGAATTAAGTGACTCCCGTCTCTCCCACTTCTTTCTCTGCACAACACAAAAAAAAACAAACAAACAAACAAAAATAACATAATATATATACGTATACACATGTTTGGTGAAGGAACCGATTGGGAAAATAACAAAATACCATATTTTCCCCTCACCGGAGGCTCTGTACTTGATAATGATGGATGCATGAATGACAATCAATTCATGGGGCTCCGAATAAGATGGTGGAGGATGCACGAACAACGCTAGGCAATCAACTCGTGGGACTACGGACTCGATGGTGGAAGATGCATGAATGACAATCAATTCATGGGACTCCGAGCATGATGGTGGAGGACACACGAATAGTGCTAGGCAATCAATTTGTGGGGCTCCAGACTCGATGGTGGAGGATGCATGAATGACAATCAATTCACGGGACTCCGAATAATATTTGATGGTTGATGATGCACGAACAGCGCTAGGCAATCAATTCGTCGGGCTCCGGACTCGATGGTGGAGGATGCATAAATGACAATCAATTCATGGGGATCCGAATAAGATTTGATGGTTGAGGATGCACGAACAGCGCTAGGAAAACAATTCGTGGGGCTCCAGACTCGATGGTGGAGGATGCATGAATGACAATCAATTCATGGGGCTACGAATAAGATTTGATGGTGGAGGACGCATGAACAGCGCTAGGCAATCAATTTGTGGGGCTCCGGACTCGATGGTGCAGGATGTATGAATGACAATCAATTCATGGGGCTCCTAATAAGATTTGTTGGTGGAGGATGCATGAACAACGCTAGGCAATCAATTCGTGGGGCTCTAGACTCGATGGTGGAGGATGCATGAATAACAATCAATTCATGGGGCTCCGGACTTGATTTGATGGTGGAGGACGCATGAATAGCGCTAGGCA